>NC_018324.1:3337846-3343498 GCF_000234665.1 Leishmania mexicana MHOM/GT/2001/U1103
CAGCCGCCGTCCCTTGCGGTGCGACACGGTCCTCGGAGACTTTCGTTGTCCGACATGATTCCGTGATGGGATTTCAGGATTCGTCCCACACGCACAGACTCCACTCGCTTGTGCCACCGCATTGTCAGGTAAGAGGGAGGTGGGCAAAGTCGTGAGCAAAGGCACTAGAAGGAGTCCACGGTAACGAGGCCAGAGCAGGCGATAGTTTTGTTTTTCTGTGACGGCCCACCATATACCACGGGAACATTTGGCCTCGTTTTTTTATGCGCTGTGTAGTGAGATGAGCTCAGGTGACGGCTGCCAACAGGATGGGATGAGAGTAGAAGGACGAGGGAGGGGAGAGGGAGACGTGGTACTGGCGGTGGATCTGGAACCAAAACCGCGCTGGTTGTTCAGACGCAGGACACGGTGGACAGTATCGCATACGTGTTTGTACAGGACTACACACAGTCCTCCAAGGCAGGCTCATCTTCACGCAAGTTACACACACACGTGTGATGGGCCGTCACAGAGAACGCCACAAAAAGGCGTGGTCCTCGCCTTCTGTTTCGGTGTTCATGTTTTGAGTCTGAGAGTGCGTTGTGGTGGTGGTGATGGTCTTGTTCTCACAAGGCATCGTTGGCCAACGACCTCGTCCGAAACGACGCGCGCGTCTCTTACAACGTTAACATCATATTGCCAGCGAGAGGAAAAGGGCCACAGAAACAAATCGTGGGAAATGCGTAAGCGCTGCTGCCGTGTCAGCAATGAGAAACAATAACAAACAGAAAAAGTGAACGGAAAACAAAAAAATCGCGAGCTTGAGTACGAAGAGAATAAAGGAAGCACAGCAACATACGCATAGCGCATAAGGAAGACTGGGCGGGGTGTTTACTATATACATGAGGGAGGGGCGACAGGCTGCAGAGGTGAGAGAGAACGAAATGAGTCCGATGCCTTCTGCATGGATGGTACACGCAAAAGAAAAAAAATGCTATGAAAGAAGCCGCGATCTCTCTACGCGACCGACTATTTGTGAAGCCTGTTGCACCCAACTGACCTCTTGTCCTCACTTAGTTGAGCTGAGCACCGTTGTCAGAAAGGCCTCCTGCAAGTAGAGGCTAGAATGCGTGTGGGGAACGAAGAAAATGAAGAGAGAGCAGCGGAGGCAGAGCTAGCCTCACTCTATCAGAAAAGAAAATGGAGGAAAACAAGGCAACAGGAAGAGCAATGAATTGGAGCAATTCATTCGCACGGCTCATCATGCAGCTCAGGTCTCAGAAAGACAAGAGCGCCAGTGAAAGCCGACTGTCAGAGCCCTAGTCCCAAACAGAATAAAAGACGAACACAGGTTTCGCCGCTAAAGCAGCGCAATGATAACGAATGCACTTGAACCCTGAAAAACAAAAACCGCAAGAACCGTCGTGAGAGTGAGCCCAAGCGGGTGCCCTTACTTAGGCATACTCTTCAACTCGCTGTGTCACTTGAACACAACCTCAAGGTGACACGAGGCACTGCAGGAGAAGAAATGAAGCTGGCGGGCAGGCACAATGGAGGAGCAATCTACCTCTTACCAGACTCCACGATACACTCGGCGATGTGAGCCTTTCCCTGCTTGTACCCAACGTCGTACACTGCGACTTCGTCCTCCTCGGCTACAGTGTACGCGGTGCGGGGGTCGCCGCGTACCCAGTTGAGATCCAGTGACGCTCCCAGCCCAACCAGGGTGCTCGGCACGTGAGACGCCACCCACTCATGCATGCGCTGCGTGGCATTCGCCTCAATCACGTTGACGCTGATACCCTGCGCAATCAACCGCTTCGCCTCCTCTGCCACCTTGAACTCATTTTTGTGGAAGTAGTGGACATAGTAGGGAATCGCTGGCATGCCAAAGTGCGCCATCACCGAGATCCACGTCAGCTTGGTAGGCGTTGGTCGCAGAATCTGGTGCGCCCGGGACCGCTTGTCGGCCATGTAGCACACACGCTTCTTTGGGCAGAACCTCTTCACGGCCTCGAGGTGATTTTTTATCTGGTTCCCGACAAGCTTATCCTCATATTGCATGATCAAGCTGAGATATTCCTTATTCAGGCTGGATTTGTAGGGGTTTGTCACTAACTTCATCAGAAGAGCATTGAAGTCATCAAACGGGTTTAGTACAGCCTGGATGAGGCGACGGTCCAGAGTGTAGCCCACCCCGTTGCCAAAGATGATTCGACTGCTATACAGCCACCACACCCGATACAAGCATTCCTCCGTGTCGTCGATGCCCAGCGTCGGTGGGATAACCCCATTGTATGGAATGGTCGCCGTCAAGTTGCGTGGTTTCCGCCACCCACCGCGCACATGCCGCAGGTCGCTCAAGTACTGTGGCACCTTCAGGTACATGTCGTCATCGCCCTTCATGATGTACGGCACGTCTGGGAACGCAGCGTACGCGTAGTTCAGCCATATGACGACCTTTTGAGACATGCCTACCTCTGTCGGGATACCCCACGAAATCCGCATACCCATTTTCTTTTTCGTGGTCGACTTGCGGTCCGTCAAAAAGTCCAGCCATAGCGAGTTGCGATAGTGCAGCGCCTCCTGCCACAGTGCAGCGGACACGTGGCATACGTACTGCGCCGCTGCTGTGAAGGCAGGTGTCACGGGCAGCGACAACTGGGCTGAAAGAGTCGCGAGTGACGAAGTCCCGTCCACACGACGTGATGTAGTCACCACGGAGGACCGTACACCAGCGCAGGATGACTTCCACGCCGCGTCATCGCTTCTTGGGATGCCGCGCCACCCATCACGCAGCACCACGCGACGCTGCACGTACGTGGGGGCATTGTTGACGTCCCCACTCTCTACAGCCCGGCGATGTGCAGTCGCGGCAGCGTACTCGCTCACTGTTGGGGCCAGCTGCGCCATGTCCACGGTCGAATGCGTTGCGTCCTCAGAAAGACGCTCCGCAGCAGCAAACACGTAGAGCTGCAGCAGCGCGCCCGTAAAGTTGTTCTCGGTGCGCGCAACCTCTCGGTACGTCAACCACGTTGCGCGCTGCGCGTCCCGAAGCGGGTAGCGCATCGGCTGGTCCGTTGAAGGTATGCCCATCACGATCAAGTGTCGCGGTCGCTCACCTGTGCTCCTCCACTGCGACGCGTGGACAAAGCGGCGCTGCTGTGCGTACGACCGGGTCACCCATTGCCACAGCGGCAGTTCCGCTGCAACATCCACGTCGTCCGTCACGCTCGCCATCGCAAACAGCATCGGCCCCATGAGGCCCAGCGGTGCAGATGCAGTCGCGAACACGGAAAGCCTTTCCCGCCTCTGATTTCCCGTCTCGTCAGTCGATCTCTCCGGATCCGCAGCGGCCGCGGAAGCGTACGTGACACTGTCGAAGCACATTGCGCAGTTCTTGTCGATCACGTGCAGCGTCCACGACGGCAGCTGATCACGGTCCAGTCGCACCAGAAAGCCAGCGCTAGCGGCAGCGAGACCACGCTGTTTGGTCGTCAACCGCGTCATCGCACTCTCGTGCCGCACCACGACCGAAAACGGCGATGGAAACTGAGATAGACGGGCCTCCTCCTTCGACAACCGCATCGACGCTTCCTGTTGTAAGCCGACGTTGGTCGTGAATTCGCTGATGGACCAGTGAACCATGACTATGAGGACAAGTGAGACGGCTAGTGCCACCAAACGACGGTGTTGAGTGTGTGAATGAAGACCTTGTGCAGTTAATTGGCGAGGATGCCCGCTAAACCTGAGCGGGGGTTTCTTTGCGGCCCCATTCGACAAGTCATCCCTTTTCGACAATAATCCAGTGCTCCTCTCATCACCGCTCGGTGTTCGAGTCGAATCCACCTCCAGCTTGCCGCGTGAGCGCGAGTGACACCCTTGTCCGCTCTCCGCAGCGCTGCTCAGCCCGAAGTGCCTCTGAGAGGAGGAGAGCAGCTGAAGAGGGTCGAGGCGGTCCGTGTCCCTGGGAGCCAACGCCGCTGGCACGCTGTTCTCCTCTTGCATGATGGTGCACTTCACGCGCAGTGCCGTGGCGGCGGAAGGAGACCTAAGGTGTGCAGGTGGCCACCAAAGTGGCACGAGGACACTCTTGGCCGTGTACAGCGAAGCAGCAGGGCCACGGATCGAGACGCGGGGGGATCAAGGGCAGTCGAAGAGAATTACACGATAACACCGGACAGCGGTGCAGAAGAGTTGTGAGCGTGTCGGTGCAACTGTAAAGGGTGCGCCAGTCCACGGAGGTGTCCTCCTCCACTTGCGTATGTCTGTGCGTGGGTGGGTGGATGTATGGAGAAATGGGCGGAGTATGAGGAAAGGCAGATAAGGACAGGCGGAGTGGATTGAGGGAAGGTGGCCACCGTGGGATGGTGGACGGACCCGCGAAGCGGACGGGTCGAAGTGACAGTGGAAGATGCCCCTGCGTCGAGCAACACCGGAGCGGCGCTATGGGAATGGGGAGGTTGTTAGCCTCTTTGGTCGTGCAGGCGGCGGCTGCACAAAAACGGGTCTGAGTTTCGCTTCCCCGAGACGAAAGCGGGCAAGTCTTTCCTGTGCAAGGATGCGCGCGGCAGTTACTCCACTGCACCTTTCATTGGCATTCACCGCGGTTCGATGAAAAGTCCCCAGCGTCTAGCAGAAGAGGGAGAGCCTGCACGTCTCGATGCCCCCTCCCCCTCTACACGAGAAGAGGCAGAGGAGTAGACACACGCACAGGAGAGGAAAGCAAAAGTGGCAGAGGTGCAGGAGAAGAGGGCGGCGCGCGTTGGACGGGTGCACGGTTGTCGGGGAGTGAGATCGAGCCTGTACCCGGATGGTGTACCGCTTGAGGCACAGGCAGAGTACGTGGCGTGCGGTGTGCAGGCAGTGCCGAAAACGCAAAAGAGAGCAGCGCCGCGCCACGACACGCTGTACACTACAGCAAAGTACAAAGCAGCCGGCAGCGTCGACCACCAAAGAAGCGCAAAGGCCAAACCAACAAGGCCATCGAGCATGGGCTGCTGAGGCCCGCCCCACCGGTCGGGCACAGGCACCGGGAAAGGAAAAGGAAGCAGGGCATGGCGAGCTTGATTTCATCCGCGTCCCAATCTGCCACGCACACGCGCGCAGGCGGGTGAGGGAGCAACAGAAGGAAGTCTACCGTGGGAAGTCGAGATGGGGAGACCGCCACAGGCGTCTGAGGCCGAAGAAGCGGGAAAAGGCGGTCGCAGGCGCGCCTTTCTCAGAGCTCGTACTTTTTCCTTGATTCGCGCCGCTGGCCGTACGGATGCACTCTCTTCCCCACTGGCCCGAATCTCGGTAAAAAGCGCCCATCGACTCCCGGCATCTGCCTCGTGAAGGTGAGCAGTGGATGCACGATCCCACGTGTCCTCTGCATTTGGGGTGCCTCCGTCTGCGCGCTCGTGCGTGTCATGTGTGTGAACAGAGAACATAGGGAGACGAAGAGATGCGCAAAGAGTGAAAGGTAGCGCATGGTGCTGTGGCGTAGAGAATAAGCGAGCAAGCGGCGGAGGAGTGACACTGTCGAAGTGGCGACCCGGCATCCCGTGTGATGACTTCCGGTGCCCGCGGGCGTTGAGGGAGGCACGGAGGCAGGGAGGGGGACGGGGTTGCACGCAGCCTCCATAGACACGGACGCCGAGAGCGTGCTTCGGATACGGCAGCGCACGGTCT
>NC_018325.1:0-75000 GCF_000234665.1 Leishmania mexicana MHOM/GT/2001/U1103
ACCCTAACCCTAACCCTAACCCTAACCCTAACCCTAACCCTAACCCTAACCCTAACCCTAACCCTAACCCTAACCCTAACCCTAACCCTAACCCTAACCCTAACCCTAACCCTAACCCTAACCCTAACCCTAACCCTAACCCTAACCCTAACCCTAACCCTAACCCTAACCCTAACCCTAACCCTAACCCTAACCCTAACCCTAACCCTAACCCTAACCCTAACCCTAACCCTAACCCTAACCCTAACCCTAACCCTCACCCGTACCATAACACACGCACACAACAACCTTTAATAGACCACACACACCAAGTCACAACAACACCCTCACCCTCACCCCACCCCTCCCAGTGTCCTTGGTGGTCGTCAGTCCCCCAAGGCCAATTAGCACCGGTGTTGCAATCTTGTAATGCGCATGAACCGGAGTGGTCGTGGTCTGGCGGTTGGCATAGCTGTTGATTCCCGACGATGAATACAGTAAGAGTCGTGCAAGAGTCGTACCGGTGATGATGCCAGGCTTCGCGGGTGCGGTGTTGTGAGGAATGATGGTGTCCTCGGTGGTGCTTGCCGTCTTCACTGGCGCATGAAGCACACGGGATGTGGTGTACAAGACTATTGGTGCAGAAATGTCCGTCGTTCTTGGAGAGAGTGCCGAAGAGTGGGAGGGAGGAAGAGAGCTTGGGGTTGTGTAGAGGCGTGAGTGGACTGCATAACACGCAGACAGAAGTACATGATCACACCAGAGAGAAAGAGATAGTGAAGAATTCCAAGCGCACACAGAGAAGAGAGATTATGATGCGCAAATCGCGCAAGGGAAGGAGATTGAGAGAAGAGATAGCCTTATTCGTGTCTGAGAGCACCCCGGCACGCAGAACCACGGCTTTATCCTTGCCATACGTTTTCTATGACTCCTGTTACGTTTTGTGGGAGCTTAGAAATGATGCAGACGCGCTGATGGCGATATGTGGCATCACATCGCTGAAACAGCACTGGAGCAGGGGGGAAGAGGAACAGTTGATGAGTATCCCGCAGAGGCCGCTTGAATGGCGCGAAGCGATAATACTGGGAAGGCGATACCAGTGCCTCAAAAACGCACCACGACGCCCGCCTGAGGTGACCATTACAGTGGAGGCAGTGCAAAGCAGGTGATCATCAGGAGAGAGACGGGAAAGAGGCGGTGGATGGGAAAGGGAAAAGAGAAGCAGAGAGTGCATCACGGACACATCAAGGGCGTAGACGGCATCCTGTGACATCAGCCGTGCGCCAGAAATATGGTGCCCGATCGGCGGGTTGGTGAGTTGCGGTACGCAATAGCTTTGCGAACGGGCAGGCGATAAGGAGAAAAGGGGTACGGTTTTCAGACGCACGGACATGAGGAGTGAAGCGTGTTGTATGGCCGCTTTGTCATCTCTACATATGGCGGGGTGGTGAGAGGAGTCGAAAAGGGGAAAAAGGAGAGAACGCGAGAGTCGTGGATGAATGCCTTGAGGTCCGGGAAAGGCGCCGTCGCCACCTGAGCGTTTTTTACTTTTCCGTCATTCAAGTGCATGAACGATGCGCATAGACATAGGGGAATACGAATAAATAGTCGGCGCGTGGGCCCGTGTGCACAGAAGCATCAGTTGTGCCAGGAGAGAGGTGCATCGTTGCCTTGCGCGGTTTTCTTTTTGGTCCCCGTTTGCTTCTCGTCAGTTTTGCCTGTTCACTGTTTCAGGTGTTTTTTTTCCGTTCTGTTGACGTTACTCTCCTCCTCCAGCAGCTTCATACCCAGACGCACACAGAGACACGCACGTCCATAGACAATAACGTGTTTTGTTGTGGTGAAACGGGGTGGCGGAGTGGCGGAGAGGGGGGAAGAAGGGGTAGGGCAGGGTAGGCCGGAAGGGAAGGGGGAACAGGGGAGAAAGATACGGAAAGAAAAAGAAGTCTATCGGTGGGTGTAAGCTGCGGGGAGTGTTGGTATGCTGTCAACATCCCCAGTACAAGCTACGGTGTGGCGATTGCCCGACGCATAGCCGTACAGGATGTGGCCCTTCTTTCGCAACGCGTTCACAACATCGGCCGCCGTCACGGTCTTCTTGCGGGCGTTCTCGGCGTAGGCCGTGCTGCAGCGCACAATGTCCTCCACGTAGGCCTTCAGCACGCGGCGCACCCCTTCGTAGATCTCAGCGGAGATGCGCTTCACACCGCCGCGGCGCGCTATGCGGCGGACACGGCCGCGCGTAATGCCGCAGATGTTGTCGCGCAGCATCTTCTTCTGGCGCTTCTGGCTGCCCTCGGCATCAGCGGAGCGTTTGCCCTTGGCCACGGATGATATGTATGCACCGAGGGGGCGAATAAGTGGTGATATGTGGGAATAAGAGTGATTTTTATCATCAGTTTGCGAGAAGGGCGGTAACAAGGTGTTGAAGTTTTGGTGAGAGATTTTGTTATTTGAAACGATAATTCAGAATTTAGAGAGCACGCCAGACTTAGTGTCACAGCCGTGTCCGGCACTACAAAGTCAGTTTTGCAAAAGCGGGTTAGAAACATTTTTTGACGAATCTCAGAGAAAAGGTCGGAGAAAGACAGTTCCTTTTGTTTGCGCCAGCAGTCGAAGAAAGATGGTGGTTTTCGCTGCCGGCAAGGATCACGACACCCAAAGCGGCAATTGTCCTGTCGCTGACGCTATTCGAAAGCAAGCGGACGAATGGCGGCCAACACCCCCCAGCACTGCAACCGCTTGTCGAGCTTCAGGCCCTGGTCGGGCGACGTGCCCAGTCGAATTTGGGTGGCTGGAGGGAAGGTTGCCGAGGGTAATCGTTGGCATTTGTAATCCTGCAATGGATTCCCCCCCCCATCACCATCACCACCACCCTCGCTCTTCTGTATTTCGTGTCGGCTTTTTTTTGCTCGCCACAAAAGGTGTGTCCAAGGGGCTCCCGAGTGGCTTGGAGAAGCGGTGCTGAAGTGCAGCTGCATGGGAGTAGAAAGTGAAGAAAAGTGTCAGGTATCTCTGTCACTCTTTGAGCGTTCGCAGGAAGTGGGTGGATGTGCGAATAATCAAAGGTTTACCGTACTGATGTAAACTTGTTGAAAAAGAGCTATGCAGACGCAAGACGGTGGCCCGATCTGAGAAATCAATATGATGTTCCCCTCTTCATCCATGGATGGCCTTCCTCTTCAATGCTCTTTTCTGCATTCACCGCAACCGCTTGGTGTTCATCATTGAATTGGTGAGGGAATCAAATAACGACTTGTGGTGTTTACTGCAAGCAACCCCCTTTACTGGATTTTTCGCTACTAGCCTCCTCATGGAAGGGAACCCTTACATACACGTGCCGAGAACTCGTAACGGTGGCACGTTTAGACACTCCAAGGATGTCGAGCTGCATGCCAACGACTTCGAATGGGACGGAAAGGTAGCAGAGCTGACGAGCAGTGAGCGAATGCTGGTGGATGAGTACATGAGTAGGTGCATGGCAGACTTATGTCGTGCCGGTTCGTCGAGGTCGCTGGAAGAGGTCCCTGAAAAGCCTTGGGAGATGCATTTCTCTGCATCAAAGCATCATTTTCCTCTCAAGAACTACATCATACATGCGTTTCCGTTGCTGCGCATCGTCGTGGGCAGAGAAGGCTCGCCTGCGTGGGTTTTAGAGTGTGGTTGCGGTACTGGGAGCACTCTGCTTCCAATTATGCGGGAATGTACAAGCCAAGACGTTCACTTTGTAGGCTTCGACATTTCACCATCTGCGCTGTCACACTTTAGGAGCCATGAGATCGCACAGGGTTATCTGCAGCGAAATCGGCTTACACTGTTTCCCTTGGCGATTGGTGCCCCTACCTGTTTCACAATCGAGGACCCCACGACTCCGGTGGCGAAGCGGCAACGGATTGACGAAAATGCTACCCTTGTAGTGGATGCCCTCACTGCAGCGGACAAATCTCTCGAGGATCAGAAGTTCGATGCAATTCTGCTTGTTTTTGTTCTTTCGGCGCTACCGACGGTTGAAAAGATGCTTTCGGCTATCAAACAGCTGAAGAGAGTTTTGAAGCAAGATGGAATTCTTCTTTTCAGGGATTATGCGCTTCCTGACCACAACTTTTTCCGCTTCGTGTCCAAAATGGACAACAAGGTTGGAAACGTTGCTTTTGCAAAAGGCGACTGCACAACTCAGGTGTTCTTCTACAAGGAGTTTGCAGCCAAGCTGTTTTCCACTGCTGGCCTCGTGGAGGTGGACGACGTTCCGTCAAAGCTGACGTATCACTGCAATCGCATTCTGAACCGAAAAAACGGGAAAAGAATGGATAAAATTTTTATCAACGGAACGTTTAAGCTAGCACCAAGCAGCTGAACTGGACAACACTGGCGGGAGCGGTATGGAAACCGCAGAAAAAAAAACAATGGATAATAATCGGACCAAAGCGTAGGCTTTCGCGAATTCGCAGTCACAGCCTCGTCTGTTTCCGCAGCTCTTTCGCATGAGTTAAATCTCACGGAGAAAAGAGGGATTCGGGCGCGTTGTTCTTTCTGGGAAGGCATGCTTGTGATCGACCTAGAAGACGTTTGCGTACCGTATGTGCTCTACATTTTTTCGAGCACTCGTGTCGCCATCGTGTCACCGGTAGCACCAATGTATTTCTTTTTTTCTCAAATTAAGATGGTAATACTTGCATACGTAGTGCGAGGATCTGTGTGTTGCTCTATTAACATGCCTCCAATGTTTTTTTCTCTTTTTCCCGTTTACTGTCGGTGCGCAAATGGGTTCTCTTGCCCTCAACTCTCGCTAATGTGTTGCGCGATGCTGTGGTGGAGCTGTCTCCTTAACGGATTTCATGTCGGACTGGAAGAGAGGACGAGATCAGTCAAAATAAGTCATATAGACGAGGAAGAAAGCGTCTCGGGATTCGATGCAGACAAAAGACGAGACAGGTACGTCGGTCGCGGAGGAGAGCGGCCAGGGAAACCGCTTTCAGCTGAAAAAATGGAACGCCGTTGCGCTATGGTCCTGGGATATTCAGGTGGACACGTGCGCTATCTGTAGAAACCACATCATGGATCTGTGCATCGAATGCCAGTCCAATCCGTCGTGCACACCGAAGGACTGCACGGTAGCGTGGGGTGCCTGCAACCACGCGTTTCATATGCATTGCATTTCTCGATGGCTAAAGACTCGAAATGTGTGTCCTTTAGACAATAAGGAGTGGGTTTACCTTCGATATGGCGCGTAATTTCCGCGCTGTGGGTAACGTTGTGCAAACGACAGGTGTGGTGTGTTTGTTGCAGATGAAGTGATATTCAGAGTTTTACTTTGATGCTTTTGATTTGTGTTTGGTGTGTGTGTGTGTGTGTGTATTTGTAAAGCATTCCGCTTGGAGAAAAAAAATTAGGGATCTCTGTTTTCTTGGTGGGTTTGTCGTAGTGGTAATATGGAGGACTGAACCTATTGCACCACTCTTGCATAGGAGTGTGCTATAGTCAGGATGCGCTTCTCTTTTCAAAGAAGTCACGCAAGGTAGGTGCTCTTTAGAGCCGGAGAGGCAAAATGAATAAATCGGTGTAGCGAATTATGCAATGAACAAATAATTCGTCTTTATATATATATATATATGCTGTTTTCTTTTTCCTCTGTCTATATACACCGTTTCACTGTTTCTAATTTTGAAGATACACAATGTCACTTCTTAGATGCACGGCACAGCGCCTGTGTGCTAGCACTGGCTCTTGCTTGATTGGCCCTTTTGCATCATCATCGCGCGTGGCACCGCACAACTTGCAATTTACCCACATTCTGGGAACACGACAATTTTCACTCTTTGGCGAGGCGATAAATCACTCGAAACTGCTGGTACAGTGCACGGTGTCTCCAGCACGCTCTGACAAGTATGAGGGCGGGAGAAATGCTGCCCACAGGGGCGAGAAAGCGAGTGCGTGCGGGCCTGTCGAGTTTGAATGTCAGCTGAGCAACATGTGCCGCGGCTTCCCACTCACCGTGTCGCTGTGTTGCAGCACGCGCGCTGGGCTCCTGCTAATCAATGGTGCAAGGTTTTTGCCGGCGGGTGCGACTGTGCTGGAGGGGCCGGAATGCACACATAACCAATTCATCTACCACGGCCCGCACATGAACCAGTCGCATTTGGCAGAGCTTGTTCTTGGGCACAGGCGTCCTAATTCACCGCTAGATGACATCGCTCATATGGAGGCTATCTTTTTCAGTGCGGTGCGTTGCTTTGGCAGCTCTTCGAGTACCTGGTTTGGTCATACCCCAGTCCACACTATAAAACCGGAGCTTGCTGATCGTATTGCCGAGCTAGTGCGTGCCTTTGGGGTTGATGATGCACTCGCTGAATACGTCGAATGCAAGGCACAGACTGTAGAGAGACTGGAGCGGGACGCGTGGGTTCATGTCTCGAATAGTGTTTTATCAAACCGAGAGAAACGCTAGAGGCCACTGTGTCGAACGATTCGCTTCTGTATGTCGATGTCTCTCCACTGCTTTTTGCTGCGTTTACGGCAGCTCAGGCGAAAGAAAAGCGGAAATACTGGATAGTGTCACTGCAGAGCGCTAGAAACGCATTTTGCTAGGACGCTGATTGCCGCCTCTTGTTCTTTTCTGTGTGACTAGTCTGTTTGGTACATGGTGCGCCGCAAAGTATCTCCTATATATTTCGCGTCGTGGTATGCAAGGATAGAAATGATTTGCGGTGCTTTGCACCAATATGTTTTACGTTACGCTTCTTAAACACCTTTCTGCTGTGAAACTAATTTACATCAATGTTCGCGAGACGGAAGAACGAGAGAAGGTCAAAACTACAAAAACACACCGATACCAAATCTGCCTTTAAAGCGCTACAGCGGCTTTGGATATTAGCATAGCAACCCGTAGTGGATCACACCGATGAGGAAGTTTATGCTGGAGACCAAGGCCGCCCTGGGCGTCGCGCCAAAGACTGTGGACTGGGACTTCGATGAAAAGGCTGGCAATTTGAAAAATATCAACCACACGCTTTCCGACTACAGGTCTGCCGTGGAACAGACGAGGTCGGCTTCTCAAAACGTTGTGACAGCAATGGAGAATATGCTGAAGGTACTGGAGGCGGTGACACGCGGAAATGACACTCCTGAGAATGTGAGGGGCGTTGTAGGGAACTTCGCCGAAGTGGTGCAGAAGTCGCACTGCGAGTTCCTCGTGGACTTCAAGAAGGCGCTGGACGACGACGACAGCGTAACGGAAATCACGGGCCTAGCAGGCAAGTGCAAGACTCTGGAGGCAAGGCGCAACAAAGTGATGAATGAATACGACGCGTACCGCGAAGCTGTCACCAAGAAAGAAGCAGAGTACCGAAAGAAAGGTAAAGATTTGTGTGACTCGAAACTCTACCAGGAGGAAGTTTCCAGGCGTGACAGTCTAAAGGCTGACTTTCAGAAGATCGACAAGGAGTTCAAGGAGACGTATGCCGATCTGGAGAAGAAGAAACTGCGCAGCTACATGGCTGCCCTCTCAACGTACTTGGCAAGCACATCGCAGTTGATGGCGTCGATCCAGAAGGAAATGGAATCGACCAAGAGAAAGGCAGACATGATCAAAATCTAGTGATCTTTTGCACGGAGACAAGAAAAATCAGCAGCAGACTGTTGCCGTTCGCTATTATGATGTTCTCCTTGAGTGCTTCATCATCCTCTTCAAAACACGACGCACGTTGATGAGGGCATGTAAGTCTTGGCTGGCTTCCAGTCTCATCTGACACGGTGTCTCGTTTATCCTCTTGCGTTTGTGTGCCTATGCACCAGCGGTTGCTCTTACCAACTTTCTTTACGGCTCTATTGAAATGGTCCTCTGATTGGTGCGATTACGAGCAACCCGTGAGGTACCTACTTACGTTGTTTACGCTTGCGTAGAAAGGAAGCGCGGCGAGGCTATGCATCCGTAAAACCTGTTCTTTTTTTTCGTGTTGATACATGAGAATGGCTGGGATTTGGTTTTTGTTTGGTGATTTACTTCCCTGATAGCAGAGAGCACCTCAACGTGGTGTCCCAGGGTCCTGGACGGCACTGTGTCGGAGCGAGCTGAGGCAGTGAGCACGTCTGTACCATTCATGTGATGGGCGGAGGCGGAGTGTCCGCGTGACTCGAAGGTGCCTCACCGAGCACTCGCACTGCGTACTGGTGTTGGGAGCCTAGGCCACCTGGAGGGGAATGCACCAAGTGGCGGCGGACATGATGGGAGAGGGTGTGAGGCAACCTTCAGGGCGGGGTGTGGGGGGGGGTAGAGTTGGAGGCACGGATCGTCCTCACACGACTGAGTGGGCGCATTCCTGCACCGCGTGTCTACGGCTGCTTCGCACGGCACGATGGGGCTTGCGATAGACAAAGTAGAGTGGTGGTTTACTAATGTTCAATGGCAGAGAGCGGGCACACGCTGGCGAATAAAAACCTCGTGCTGACTCTCCACTACCCTCTGTTTTCCCTCCTCCTGACGAAACCTAGATATGACTGATTATCAAGGGACTACTCGCTATTTTTATCTTCTTTGTTGCATCCTTCCAGCCTTCCTGCTGGTGAATAGGAGCAGTGAATCTACGCTCGAACGGATCCAAAACTTATCCTGTGCTACGCTTTGAAGAGTGGCTGTGAACCGGCTTTCAAAGAAATATCGAACTCTTAGAAGACTGTGGACCATCGCAAATTCAAAGTGCCGGTCTTCTCGCGACAACTTTCGCGGGAGGAGCACCTTGCAGGTGCCCCCATCTGCTTCCGAAAGGAAGCGTATATTTTGTGACTGTGGCACGACACCGCGAGAAAAGGTTTCTTGACGCCGTCTTAGATGGAAGCGGCCATCGTTTCCTTTTGCGCCTCTGAGCGTAAAGTCGCTGGCTACGACACGGTAGCGTCTATCATAGTTCTCCACGCTTGTTAGAGATCTTACTCCGCTTCATGATGCTTATGCTATCTGTTGAGCGGCTAGAAAAACAAACGAGAAAACTTCAAGGCCCACACAAAAGCTGAGCTTCAAAATGGAAACAATGATGAAAATAAAGACGGCGCTAAAGCTGGCGCCGTCTACCTGTGACGAGGATTACAACCGCCGCAAACGTGAAATGAAGGATTTGTCCACGGCTATTCGCAACTACAACACTGCCATGGAGAAGGCAAAAGTGTCTTCTAGGCGCCTCGTAGAGGCGCTCACTGAAGCAAGCAGGGTATTTGAAACGTTGTGCAACTACCCAAACATCTCGGATTGCACGAAGGATTGTGCGCTGGGTCTAGTGGCCTCTATGAATCGTATCGAAGGAACGACCTTTCCAGAGTTCAACGTTGCAATGGACTCGACTGTTATCACTGCTACTCACGGGCTGAAGGCCTTGTACGACGAGTGCGAGAGGCTGGAAGGCAAGCGCAATAAGGTTATGCACGAGTATGATACATACCGCGAGGAGGTCTCAAAGAAAGAGACAGAATACCAGCGCAAGTCAAAGAGCCTGTTGAAGTCGAAGTATTATAACACCGAGGTTGCGAGGCGAGACGAGCTGGAGGCGGCCTTCGACTCTGCGGATCAGAAGTTCAAAGATACCCACGACCAACTCATGCAAAGTCGTTCAGTCGCATCCACAGACGCTCTCAACGCATTTGTGAGCTGCATGTCCCGTTTCCTGCAAGCGATCTCCGAAGAGTTCGAAAGGCTGAAAGGCTCTTCGGAGTATGTGCTGCCAGTACTGCACAATATAATGCGTGCAGGGTGCGAAAGCGACTAAATATAAAATGCCCCATACCCCCACAGATGTGGGTCATACGACATTTTTTCTTTGGCCGAAGCAGCGTCGCCTGTCGCCACCTTCAAACTCCACGATGTTTTTTATTCCGCACGTGAATTGTCTAACGAACGTGATTTTGTTTTGTTACCCCCTTTCTATTCCCTGATACCGGAGAGCATCTCAACGTGTTCTCACGGTTCAGTGTCCCGCTCTGTGGGGAAGCCAAGCGCCCCTCCTCGACACCCTTTATATCTGCTGATGCCGAACCGCCTCTGGTGGTGACCGAGTCAAGTGCCTACGATGTAGGGAGGCCAGAGCGAGGTGTCCTCTACTAATGTCAGCGGCCAGGTTCTGGATGGAGTTATGTCGGAGTGACCTGCTAGAGTGCACAACGCTTGTGCCATCCATATGATAGGTAAAGCATCAATGTGACTCGAACGCATCTTACCCTCCCCCAGCCCTCACTGCCCACTAAAGTAGAGACTGGGTCATCCCAAGGGACGCACCACCTGGCGGCCGGCATGATTGGGCGCGTCGGAAGGGACACGTTGAAAAAACATATATTTGCCTTTATTTCGGGTGTTCTTTGCTTCTTTGTTATGCTTCTTCTTTCAGTTTATCTTACCACTTTGCCCTCACCGGTAACCCTTTCGCTGGATTTACGACCTCTCTGCGGAGAGTGTGTCGAGAACCGGTAGCATCGCTTGTGCTTTAGAGGCTTCAGCGTTCGCAACTCGTCTTTTATGAAGCGGCACACGTGCCACACACTACATGCTCCCGTCCACTGAAGGAAGCTAAGCACTCGTGGTGATCTTTTTCCTCCCCGTCTCTCCCGTAGTGTCTCGTATCATATCTACTCATACACAAGTTGATACCCTTACCACCGCACACCAACCCGAGCATGCGGGCTGTTGAATTTCTTATATGCGCTCTCTGACGGCGTTTCCTTGCAGACGATGCTCGAAGCCACTTAAAAGGCTGAAGTCTTGTGCGAACTAAACGTGAAGATATGACTGGCTCGAGATCCCTTTCTATCGCACCCCAGCTTGCCAGGCACGCGGCGGAGTAGGTGGGGATGCTCTCGAGTAGTTCTCACCCACCCTATTGAATGATGCAAGATTAATACGTACATTCATCCCTCGTCATGTTCTTCTTTCCCCCGCTGCCTCCGACCCTTTAGGCTTTCAATCTGTACTGCTGTTACGTAAAAGCGTATTTCATGGTGAAGCCAGTTATCACAACTCAGGCGGCTTTCGACACACAAAGGGAAAGAGATGCTTGCCAGCGACCCGTTCAATGACTCCGTGAAGGAGCTCCGAGAGGTTGTGGTGCGAGCGAAGCTCATTAAGCAGCAGTTGACGCAGAAGGGCGTAATCTCTCCGTCGAGTATGGCAGAGCTTCGCGATGCCAAAGAGACCGCGGAGGAAATGCTGCATTTCCTGAAAGAAATGCTCCGTGTCGTCGACGAGCGCGGTGGCAAGGTGCAGGGCAAGGTGTTTTCTGCGAACGAAATTATGGAGCGACAAAATATTGTACGTAGTCTTGAAGGGGATGTGGGGGAAGCTCGCAGTTTCTACGAAAAAATTGCGGCATCTGCCGCACAGAGGCAGCGAGTGACAGAAGCGGCTGTAGGTAGCCCTGCTGAGAGCTGCGGCGTTGCGGCGGACGGGTTTATATCTGCGCAGGCATTTGCTCAGCGCGAGGAGGAAAAGGTTCAGGACGAGGTGCTAGACCGACTCACCTTTGGACTGCGCGAATTGCGCGAAACAGGCCTCCACATTCACGAAGAGCTGGACACGCAGGAGGCCATGCTCGACAACGTTGATCGCGACATCTCAGGAGTCCAGGTGCGGCTGCGCGCCGCAAATGCGAAGGTTGACAAGCTCCTTGCAAGCATGTCAAACAAGGGCAAGATATGCACCATCGTCATGCTCATTTTCATTCTCGTCTTCCTCGCATTCTTTGGCTTTGGCTGATCCAGCGTGAAGGCTAGGACACCAGGGCTCGCTGTCACTGTTAGCCCGCGCGACAGATGCAGGTGCGATGGAGTCTTGAGACGGAGGGGATCGATCGAGTGTTAATTACCTCATGTTCTTTGGTCTCGCTTTTTTTTGCTCTTTCCCGTGAAGCTTTTTCATTTCTCTTGGATGCTACCTTTTTTTGTTCTCTGCTGGTTGCTGACTGTATGCTATTTCTGGATCTGCCTCTGTTGTGCAGCGCATACTGCGCTGAAACCGTCAAATCCTGCCCTCCTCTCCTCTTCCCCCATCGCATTGCAACAGTAACTCTTTCGCGTTTCCTCCTCGCTGCGCCAGTTGTGCAGTGCTCACGTATCTTTGGATGCCTTCATAGCACATCCTTTGTATCCATGGGCTCTGCTGCACATATGGACCCCTCTACCCCCTCTCTTTCGCTTCACCCGTGCGCCTCCTTTTCCCCCTCCCCCTCCCTTGGCCTCCCCATTCCTATCTTTCCAACACAACCTAGGTGTTTTTTTGTCTGTAGGTGCGTGTGTTGGCCTAGTGCATCAACAGCGCTGACAACAACGTGCAAGACCGGCAGCAGAGCGAAGGGGATGAGTGGGACAACAGAGCTGGCTGGCCTGGTACGACGTCTGCCACCGCAAGCATACGAGCGAGTGCTCCTTCTCCTGCACTGCCTTGTCACCAGCAGCGAAGGCAGCCAGGCTAGCAGTAGCCCACAGTCGCTATCTTTGCAGGTCATTTGTGACGTTGTGCTATGTGCATGTCCGGGCCCAGTGCCTCGATTTCTGTTTGCGCTGTCCTGCAACGACAAGCTGCTGCGGAGCGCTGACTGCGGACTCACCTGGCGGTTGTGTTTCTCCAGGTCTAGCGAACCTCTTAAAGCTGGCATGGCTGGTGTTCAGGATCTCCTTGACGATGTGACGAGCCTGCTCAAGTCCACGGAGGCCACCGATGATGTCCCCGGTGGCGAGGAAGCCTCGTCTGTTGTGTGCTGTGCAGATGGCTACGGAGACGTGGTCGCCCTCTGCGGCCGCAACGGTTTCCTCGCGGTCTCAGGTGACAAAGGTGTGACCTTCACGACGGCGACAAATTATTTAACGGGCAACTTTGGTGAGAAGGCGCATCTCCGGCACATTTGCGTCCTGGACACCGACCGTATTCTAGTGAGTGACGGCGTACGAGTGGTGTGTGTGGCTGTGGAGTGCGCTGGCTGCGGACCGCTTGCACTGGGAAAGGCACACGTAGCATTAGTGTGTGCCACTCAAATCTGCATGCTGCGCGCCTGCTCCTTCGGTAGCGGCGCGCGCGGCGCCGTGGTTGCCGAAAACAGAAAGCTGCATCTGTCGTTTGACGGCTCTGCCTCGTTTATGGAGGTTCGCCACAGCCTAGGGCGTATTCGTGGCTTCGACACCGCCGCTGCGTTGCGCCATTGCGAGCTTCCAGCCTTCCCATATGCAACCTTGGCGTCTTCGATGGGGCTGCAAAGCACTGAGGCCACCTCCTCTCCTCCCCAGTCCGCCTCTGTGTATGATTACGTCAGCGGATGTAAATGCGATGCCGCGGACGGCAAGGGAGAACCAGCAGCGGCGGTGACGCAGTTTGAAGCGGGCGCGCTGCGGCACGGCGCTGATGTCTTCTACCGTTTTTTCTTTGTGGCTGGCTGCGGCACGGAGGTGCTTCCCTACGACTACACCGCCCTGCTGTGTGTGTGCACGCGGCGAGAGGGTAACCACGTTTTTGTTGTGTCTACTGCATCTTTCGTCTCCTACATACCCTTCTCTCAATCCCGAAGCCACGGCCGGCTTCTTTGTACTCTCACTCGAAGCTCTGGTGACGGCGGCAGCTACCTCGCCAGCCGAGGGAGTGTCGTGGGTACGAGCGTCTCTCGCGATTTGGATCGCTGGAGCACCCCGCACGGCGCGGCTCCAGTTGGGTTGCTCGCGGTGGGAGGTGGCGACATTCTTGCGTGCGGGCGTAACAAGGTAGTGTCTCGAGTCGAAGGAGACGCCGAGGCGCACACAATTCTCCATGATATGCGCGTGCCTGTGCTGATTACTGCCTTCTCGATGTAAGCAACGCTGTCGTCTTCAGAGGCGCTAGAGAGCCACACAAGTGATAAAGTGGGAAAGGAAATTGTAGAAGGGTTTTGTTTTTGTGCCTGACTCGTGGAAGCGGAGGGAGTGGGAAGGACAGCGAGATGGTACACCGTAGCTCAGCACCCTCATGACCTCCAGCTCCCCATCCCCTTGCCCTCCCCTACGGATGCTCGAATAAAGTGGGTGGTGCACTTGCACCTGTCGCGTCTTACATCAAACGGCCTCCACACGCTTCTCTACCTCTCTCTCCTCCCTCTGCCGGCTACGGTGGGTGTGAGAACCATTTTTATGCCGCACAAACCGACGTTCACCTCCATACGCAACGCACTAGCCTCCCTCCCCCTTTCCCCTTATACTCAACTCATTGTTGTAGCAGAAATAGCGACAAGAGCGACCCCTGCTTTCGCAGTCACACGGAGGGACTCTGTAGAGACGGGACCGGCCAGTGATACTTACTTCGAGGCCGTCACTCGTGCAAACAATTTCTGTCGTACAACAGAGCGGACACTTCGCTTCAGGCAGCTGCGCACTTCAAAGAAGCGCTGTGTGTTGTGTGTGTGTGTGTGCTACTTCATTTCTTTTTCAAAGCGTCAAAAGATGGGAAATACGTGCACGAAGACTGGCGAGGTGGTGGACAATCGCAGCAATGGCACTTATAGCAGCAAACAGTTCAACCGATACAACTCAAAGCAGTACGCCAAGCCGGAGGATGCGCCGTCCCTACCGGCAAACGATGAGAGGGTGACTGACCTGAAGAAAATGACTGTGGTAAAGAGAATTGAGGCGCTCCAGCATATGCTGAAACCCGTCGTCTCTGTTGTCCTGTCAGAGTTGCTTCATGAAGAGTTCCGTCAGTTCACTTCCGTTTTTGCCCGCGGGAAGGCAGCGCTTGCAGTGGCGTCGTGTGCCCAGGTGCAGCGGCCGCGGCATATTCTGGCGGCTGGCGAGGACAGGAGTGTGGCGTTGCTCAACTACGAGACGGGCCACGTGATGCAGCGCTGGGTACACGCTCACCAAAACGACATCAACTGCATTACAACACCCACTTCGTCGGGAGTGTTTGCCACAGCCAGCCGCGACAAGACTGTGAAGGTGTGGAATTTAACCTCGGACAGCACCCTCGCGGAGCTGCGCGGGCATACGCTTAATGTGACCAGCATCGACACCAACCCTGGCTGCAACCTCCTCGTGTCAGGCAGCAAAGACAATACAGTGCGCCTATGGGACGTCGACAGGGCTGAGGAGCTGTTTTGTGGGGATATTAAGCTCAACATTGTGCACTTTGTCCGCTTCATGTCATCCATGAATTGTGTCGCTCAGGGCGGCGAAGACTTGGCGGTTCGTCTGTGGGATGTGCGTACAAAGGGCGCGTACAGCGACCTGCACCTCTCCAAGACAATCGAAGGAATGGATTACTATCCGGTCTGTTGTGAAACAATACCCGAAAATCCGTACATGCTGCTTACCGGTCATAACGGCATGAACGACTGTGGGTCGTACGTCGCACAGTGGGACGTGCGAACCGGAAAGCGCGTGGCTTTGTACAAAGGTCATGGCGCCACCGTCTCCAGTGTGCGAATGGTGGCCGCCAACGTGTACGGGAATGGGTCCTTTTTCACCTCTAGCGATGACGGAACGTTTGGTGTGTGGAACTTAGAAGACGGGGAAGAGTATGGCGAGGTGCAGCTCTCGGTGGAGCATCACTTTTGCCTCCCGGAGGGCCGCGTTACCACCTTCGAGGCGGAGGAGAACGGCGACATAGTAATTGCATTAGAAAACGGCTGCCTAGTCGTGCTTCGTCCTGCCGTCAAGGGCGACTCCGTCGTTCCTTCACTTCGACTGCGCTACGTTGGCGTGCTTACTCTGCAGCAATGAGGCATATGGCCGGCGAACTGATATCGAGAGGGTCTTTTTTGGGTTTCTTTTTCTCGATATTGTGGTGGGACCTGCTCGCATAATCAGAAAACAGAGGAAGGGGGTGAGGGCGGGGCTGGCTGGGACGCACATGCATGGCTGCCTCCCTCCCCCCTTCCCCACCCCCATCCAAGAGTATGCACAGCATGTTTTTTTTCCTTGTTAAAATATTTGATTCTCCGCTTTGTTGCTGCAGCTCCGCACACCCTCTGACTCTTGTTGAATCCGCCTTCTCTTTACTCCTCTAAACGCACAGTGTTTCTTGATCGCGTGGCTATGTCTGTGTTTGTATGCGTCTTCTGTTTTTTTTTGTTTCGCGCTTCTTCGCTCGTCTTGCGCGTGTTGGTCGTGGGCTACACTTCTCTCTCAGCTTCGTCAAAGCCGCATAGCTCATCACCTCTTCAACTCCCTTCGGCGTCACGATTGTTGCCAATACCGGACTTGAACACGGCCTTTTACTCGATGCAGAACGTATCCAACGAGCGCTGCTGCCGCGTAGTCGTGTGCACTTGTCGACTATGCTATCTCGCCTTCTCCTTTTCACTGATCGTAGACGCATGGCCATACCAATGCCAGCAATCTGCCATGAAAAGGAGGAAGGGAGGCCGCGCGTCCATGATACTCCGGTGTTTTCTTTCAGGGCTACAAGTCGAGCCTACATGCTGGCATATGCGCGTACCTGTATTTGGGCAGCAACGCATCTGTTGATGTTACCCTCTCTCTCTCTTTCTGTCTTTTGTTGCATTTCTCACTTTTGTTTTCAACCACGCCGGCCATCGCGCAGTTTTACGCTACTCGTAATACGGCCCTCTCTCTTGCCGGCAGTGGTGGATGACGGTGAGCACAGTGACTCAGAAAACCGGTGGTGGCATCAGCGAGCCACGTGAGGGCCGACTCCGCCTCGTGTACGTGGCGCACCAGAGGCTGGAGGACGAACTGAGCACGCTTCTTGCCTTCGCCGCGGCGGCAAGAAAGCACGACGAGAATGCAACCCTGCCCCACGATGGCTTCTCACCATGGACAGGGCTGATGGAGTCCACCGCAAAGTGCGTTGACGCCACCTCCCGCTGCCTTCGACTTTTCAATCCTACAAGGACAATCACGCAGTCCAAAGGCATGACTACGCTATCAAAGCTCTACGGCACAGGTGCAGCACCCCATGAAAGAGTGGTCACCTTTCTTACGCACATCCGTGACGCATTCGACGGCGTGCTGCCTGTAGAAATCGCGCTCAGCGGCGGACACTGTCTCCAGAAACTAGACCCATCCGCTGCAGATGAGTACCTTTTAGCTTTCATAACGGACTGGTTAGCGCTAGCAGCTGCGGCAGACGAGCAGGCAGATTCCTTCCGACGGCGCTTTCGCCACATACTTTCGACGGACAACGCACAGAAAACGTTTCACCTCCATTTTCGTGCGGCTGTGCTTCTCCAGATCGAGTGCGCCGCACAGTCCGGGCACAAGCACGTCTTCGCAGCGTACAACACGCAGGCGATGGATGCTATTCTGACCCCTTTCACTCGAGGGGAGCTACAAAAGTACGAGGCCACGTGCTGGCAAGAGGCAGCGCGGCACCGCGAGGTGGAAAGTGTGGTGGCTGTGCCTTTTGTGTCTACAGCCGCCGCCTCGACGATGTCGTCTGCACTCGCCCCATACAAGCAACAAGGGACACAGTGGGGCACCTCGACTGAGGTGCGTCGAGGAGGTGCAGTCGCCCCATCGTCCTCCGGAATGGCAAACTGGAGGCATGATGCCATCCGCATTCTTGTCTTTCTCCTCCTGGCAGTTCTGCTTCGCTTTGCGTGGGGACGGCTGGCAAGGGCGCTGAAAAGACTCCTGCAAATCACACGCGCGGCACCGGCACGCCAGCGTACCTTGACACTGTGAAGAGGATTTTAAGCTGCCGCATCTCCCCCCCCCCCTTTCGTCGCGCGACCGGACAGCTCTTCTTTTTTTTTTCCGCCGTGGAGGTAAGGCACGCAGCGCTCCCTCTCAAGCACTGCGAGCCTCTCAATCGGAAACAGCACAAGTGTGGAAGGCATGCTCGGCTTCTCCGTGCGCACAGCCCTCCGCCCCCATCACCCTCACCTGCAAGTTCTGCTTATAAAGAGGCTGCTCTCACGGTGAGTGCTTTTTTTCTTCCCTGTTCTCACGATAGCCGTCCAGCACTGCGACAGCACACGCGCATGTCGGTTTTCATCCCTCACCACTACGTTCACACCCTGCCGCTCATTTTCCGCGGAAAAACGTCCCCGTTATCTCTTTGATTTTGACGGCATGTTCAGTCTGTCTTGTGGGCTATCATTGTGCTGTGAAGGTGGTTTCCAGAGCGTGTATGAGCGCAGATATGGCTCTACCGCCACACAGCGGGCACCACCTCCTTCGGCGGTGTGGTCACCCTCTCCTTTTTCCCATCTCCCCTTGATTGCTCTCTATCGCTTGGATTCGTGTCGTTTTCGCCTGCCGCACCCCCTTTGTCCCACTCGCTCCTGCGTGTATGTGCGCATGTGCGTACGTGTGTGTGTGTGTGACTATTAAACACACGGCCTACATACAACTACAACATATCACAAGTATCACTCGCTCTCTTCACTGCTGCAGCAGCTGGCGTGCACCTTTTTTCCCCCTCGCATTTTCCATTCCCTGAAGCGATTCAGCACATACTCATACACGAGGGCTCTTACCATCACCACCACCACACACAGACCACCGTGTAACCGGCAGCACAGCGCACCAGAGGTCTAACAAGAAGCCACACTGAACACATCCCCAAAAAATGACGATTACAGACTTCTTTGCTCGCTTTGAGAAGAAGCACCAGGTGTTGTTTATCTTTATCATCTTCACCATGAACAACGGGTTTGCGTGGCTCATGTTCGAGCCTGTCGCCGATTGGCTGAAGACAAATGTGCATGGAATGACGAGCCGGTCGCTGCAGCTGCTGTCCTCGTGGCAGCCACTTGTCTTCCTCTGTATGTTCATTCCTATCATGAAGCTGGTGACGAGGTATGACGGGCTGCGTCTCGCTGTGCGCATCGGCACTGCTGCTGAGGTTGCGGGCGCTGCTTTCAAGCTCGTTGGCGCCTTTGCGCACAAGTCCACATTTGGTCTGGTCATGCTCAACATTGGCCAGATCTTCAGTGGTGTCGGCTCTCCAGTCGCCACAGGCGCTGTTTCGGCGCTGTCAGCCACGTGGTTCGAGCCGGAGGAGCGCACGCGTGCCACCGCAGCCGCGGTGCTATTCAACAGTGTGGGTAACTCGCTGTGCTACATCTTTATCCCCACGCTAACGAAGAAGCTGTCTTTTTCGGCTGTGACCGTCTACGAGCTGCTGATGGCTGCCATTGGTCTGAGTCTAGCCTGGGTGATCATGCCGCAGGAGCCGGAGTCGGCGGAGATATGCTTGGAGACGAAGGAGCAGACTACGCTGCAGCACAACGCCGCGTCAGAGTCAAAGAGCGATGGGGATGTTGTGGTTCACTCCAAGGAGCACATATCGTTGGTGACGCAGCTGCGCTCGCTCTGGTCCATTCCGTCGTGCGTGTGCCTGCTGGTTGTGTACGCGTGGCTGAGCGGCGGCTTCTCAGCATGGATCTCGCTCTTCGCTGACACCTACTCCAAGTTCTACTCGGAGGAGTTCATCGGCATCATGAGCTTCTTCGGCATGATCGCCTACGTGGCGGGAGGTATCGCCTCCTCTTATGTGGTGGACCTGTATTTCTCGCGTCAAATGAAGTACGTCATCTTCATCTGCATCACCATGAACATGCTGTGCAACCTCATCTTCATAGCCTGCACGCCGAACGACAAGAGCTACTCTCTGTGGAACCTGGGTCAGTCGTTCATCGTCTTTTCCACGGCGCTCTGCGGCTTCTGGAATGGCGCCGCGGCGCCGCTCTTCTACGAGCTGGTAGCAGAGATTTCGTTTCCCGTGGAGGAAGGCGTTAGTGGCATTTGTATCTCTGTCATGGAGAACGTTGGCGCCCTCGTGTTTTACCAGGTTGTCTCCCGCTTCTTCACCGGCCAGTCAATGAGCGTGGCGTACTCGTTTGGCATGACAGTCGCCGTGGCACTGACGGCCGCCGTGAAGCAGCGCTACAACCGTTCCTACCATGCCTACCTACTCCAGAACGCCGAGGAAGACTGTTAGAGGAAATAAGGAGGGGAAAAGAGCTACTGATTCGCGCTCCGCTCTCGTCATCGATTTCACTTCTCGACCTCTTCGTATTCGTCTCTCCCGTCTCGGGGGTATATCGGTGTCGTTGCTGGCTTGTCTTTCTCGAAGGATACAGTGATTTCTAGGTGATACTAGAAGTGCATGTCTCTCTCCCTCTCTGTACGGGGTCGCGAAGCGGGGCGCGTGTGCGCAGGCAATCTTCGGACGCACATACTTGTGTAGTCGTGCCGTGTGCCGCCGAAGAGGCGACAAATGGAAAGGCAGCACACCCATTCGCGTCCATCTCCACACACACACACATATATATACAACATGCACTCATAGCGGTGGGCTGTCGACTCTTATCTTTCACGTGTCTTTTTTTCGCTGCTTTCGTGATTATGTGTGTATAAGCGTGTTTGCATTATCTATATATTATCATCTTGTCTCCACCGACCAACGGACTCCGCTCTCTCCAACTTAGAGAGATGCCAATGCAATGTTTTTGTGCGTGCATGTCTGTCTCTGTGTATGTGTGTGTGTGTGTGGTATGCAAGAGGGTAAAAGAAGGACCCCTCTCCACAGCACAGACACACGCATGCGGTGGCGAGTGAGGGAGTATGATGCGTTAGGATGTTTTTGTCTTGTTTTTCCTTTCCCAGAGTGATGCGTCTCTTTTTACTTTCTGCTGCTGGTGGCTCATGTGGGTGCGGCGCTCATGGCATTCTACGATTTGCTTTAGTGTTGGCTGTCAACGGTGAAGATGTGCGTGTGTGTGTGTGGCTGTGGCACGTTCCTCTTCCCTGTATGTGGCGCAGGCTTCGTTGCTGTGTCGCACGCTTTTGGGGTGTGCGTTTTATCCTCATGCTGCCCTCCCCTTTTTCCACAGTACATGGTATCTGCCCTCGTAGTGAGCAGCTTCCGTGCTGCTCGATACGTCTGGAAGGTGGTGGGTAAGGAAAAAATGCTCAAACCATGAGGATGTCGTCGTCTTCACCATGGACTTTCACTCCCTACGAAACGTTACAAGCCGTCAGCACGTTTGCCGCTGATACTCCAATGAATGCGTGTGGGTATGTGCTGAGGTAGAGGTGTCAATGAATGCTGTGTTCTTTTTCAGGCCTCGTGCCCGCTCGTCTCCTTCATGTGTACTTTCTCTGTTGTTTGATCCATGTCATAGGTGGATAAGAGAGGACGTCCAGTGCCAGTAGAGTGGGTGGCAGAATAGTGCGAAAAAAATAGGAAACAAAAGGAAGCGGTGTGGGCGAGACTGTAGTAGTCCAGTATGATATATGACGCGAGACCTTTGTGCGTTCTGGTGCCTCTACCCACGCCGTCTGCATGCATTGTATCAGGCTGATATGCAGATGTGCGAGTCTGCAGTCTGCTCTCTTTTTGTTGCTATTTCTTCTGCGCGCCTTCGGATCGCTTGCTCCTCTATCAATGAATGCTCCCTCTCCCCGCCTCATCCTCGCACAGGGTGAACAGGCGCACAGTGCGCAGTGGACAGTAAGCGGGTTTCACAGGCTGTCACAGCCCTTCCTTGTACACCGTTTGAGACTCCCGCCTCTCCAACTCCACGGCCGCACCTTGCGACAACGAAGGTTCTCTGTGAACGGAGCACTTCCTCCGGACGGCACTCAGTGACTGTAGCTGTCGCCCTTCCCCTCTCCTGCTACTCTTTCAATGATACAATGCGCACATGTATCTCACACTCCATTGTTAGACTGTCACCAGTACGGCTTGTGCTGCCCTTTCATCACCGCCTACTCCGAACTAAGCTACCCTCCCCTCCCCCCTCCACATTGCCCTCCATCGCTATCTTCTGCTTCTGCCAACGCTTTACGCACATCTGGGTTTCTCTCGTCTTTTGGGCGCAAGGAAAGGATAGTCGTGAGGGGCAAAGGGCGCCTCGTGGCGAGAGCGGCTGGCATACACTCCTTTCTCTCTTGTCGCTGGATCGGCAACTGGGCGACTGCGCTGCCTCCATCCCCTTGAAACACTTGCACACACGCACACACATTTTCATAGAGCCTTTCTCCCTTTCAGGAGCGTAGAGATATGGATGTCAAGTACGGCAACTGGAAAACTGCCAGGCCGCGCGCCCATCTGATGATCATTTTCCTGTTCATTATAACCGACCTCGTGAGCATCATGTGCTACATCCTGTACCTGCTGCCGTTACGGGAATACTACGGTGTGTATGGCTCCAACGCGTACATTGCCTTCAGCTGCTTAGGTACTTCGATCTTTGTGGGAGTGAGTGCGCCGCTCATCTACTGGCCTTATGCACACGGCAATGAGATGTCGCCCGTGTCGCGGCGTAATGCGCTGTGCCTGGGCATAATCATTTCCTTTCTCGCTCATGACTTCCCAATGGCGTGGCTGGAGCTGTGGCTGGTCACCACGTTTGGCTGGACAGAATTGCTCCAGGCTATTTCTTTGTTCCTCACTCTTTTGTGCTTCATCATCGGCTTCCTCGTCACCTGGGTGGCCTACTCGTGGAAACTGAGCAAGATGCTGCAAATCCGGTACGGCAACGCGGCCCCCAGTCAATCAGCCGTCCCCGCTGCTCAGCTTGCACGAAGCTCATCACGCGCCTACCGCATTTGAGAGGGAGAACGCATGCCACGCATCCCTTAACGAAGGATGCAGCTTCGCCTTTAGACTGGGGCGGTCTCATCCCTTTTTTCTCCCGATTGTCGCGTGCACGGTCTCTTGCCCCCCCCCCCTCACCCTCTTCCGCCTTCACACTTCAATGGCTGTTCGTCAGAGTGTCTGGTGGCGAACTCCCCCTGTGCGCAGATGTCTCCTCTTACCGTAGATGTCGCTAGATGCGTGCGCGTTTTGTGTTGTTACCACTGCTGCTCCTCTCGAGGGGCATCGAGTACAGGGGCTGAGGGCTTGGCTGTGCGTGTGCCTCCGCCCACCCTCTTCTTCAAGGCCCTCTCTGCATTGTGTGTGTGTGTCGGTGCGCGCCTCCTCACCTCTCCCTTGCGCACTGCGTCGACCATTTACTACAATCAAGGAGGGAAACGATAACAAGAGTCACTCGAGATTCGAGGAGGAGCAAGGCTGGTCCTCACAGGCCTCTTTTCCCACTCCCCAATAGAGGAAGCTCAGTGCGACAAGAACTGCGACAAACTCCCTACTGCACGGCCACAGTAAAGTGGCTCCAACTCCTCCTCACTGCGGGAAGTGCCGCCTTCGACGCGCTCACTACTTGTCTGCGGCTGGCTGGCGCTTTTGTACACTGCCACCATGGCGCTCTCTTCTCTCCCGTCTTCCCCCCTCTCGGCCATCGCTCACTCTCGTCGCTGTGCTGTTGTTTGCTGTTTTTCTGCTTTGCCTGGAGGGTAGTGGCGCCGCTGTACAGAGCAGCCCCAAGTCTCGTCTCTCCTGCTTTTCGAAGCAGCACTGCAGCAGCAGCTGCTACTGCTGACGCCGCAGTTGCAAGCGTCCTCTCAGCCGCCACACCGCGTGTTACGGCAGCAGTAGACCAACGCTCTGTCTCTCCCCTTTTTTGCTTCGTTCGGTGCCATGTTTCGTATTAGCTTGATTTGCTTCCCCAAGGCGGGATGCGAGGAGATCACGCGCCAGGCGCGTCGCGTAGTGCTCAAGCCACAGGAATACTTCGCGCAGCACCGCATGCAGGTATGGCAGATGCGGTTCAAGGAAATGGGACCTCCCTTCTCGCGTGTCTGGGTGGCGCTCGGGGGAAAGATGCGCCGCCGTCGCATTGGCCGGCAAATAGATGTGAAGGACATGCGCTACTACTGGCGCCCCATCGAGCCGCAGTACCAGCGCCTGTATATGTCGCGCCTTCGTATGAAGGACCGCTCGAACAAGCGCGTGCAACCGATGCGTCTGCGAGCGACCAACATAGACATCGGTCACGCCTCCTCGCTGAAGGAATGGGAGCGTTCTAGCGACCGAAAGTACGGCGCCGCCCTCGCGCCTCCCAAAAAACGCGACTTTGAGTTTCGCGTCTTCTGAGGTGCGGCTGTTCACATATGTTTGTCGTGTTTTTTGTTTGGCATTGGCGCACTCTCTACCGGTGGCCGTCAGGTTGGGTGCGTCCCCTGCTTTTTGTCTCCTCTCTCCCTGTGTGCACCCCTCCCTCTTCGCGTATCCTCAGCCTCTGCGACGTCCCCCCCTCCTTTTCGCGTGTGTAGGTGTAAATGGAGGTCAAGAAGCATGAGAGTGGGAGAGAGAGATTCTCGAGAAGGAAGCGCTGGACTCTGTTGTTGTTTCTATTGTGGAAGTAAACATGGGCGTTGAAATAGGATATATTGGTGCACATAGGGTTGCCCAAATGGGGCGTGATCTGTTCGTTGCTGAAGAGTGCTATGGTGTGTCTCTCCGTCTCAAGCTCTGCGGAGGACCATACCCACTCCCCATGTCCCTCTCCCAAGCAGCTTTGTTCTCCACACCGGCGCCAATGCAGAAGATTCCGTCCCCCTCCGTCTCACTTTTCGCGGTTGTCTTGGAGCTCTTCCCTGACAATCGCTGGCCTGTCGAAGTGAAGCGCACGGAAGGTACACACCGCGCTGCTGTGCGTTTCCCTTCCTCTCCGCACCCCCCCTGTTTCTCCGTCCTCAAACCACCTTCCTCTCCCTCACCTCGGCTCACACACAGACGTATATATATATATATACCTCATTCACTGCAGTGCCCTGTTCTTCCTCAAGCGTGCGTGTGCAGCAACTCGAACCCACTGCTGCAGAGTCGAAGGCTTTTGCTCGTTGCGGAACTACCTACACACCTGCGCGCACGCGCTCCATTCTCCCTTTCCTTCTAGCGTGGTGTCACTGGTCCGTTGCCGCGATGATGGAGAGCCCCCGTTCGCTATCCGGACGCGAAGAGGTACGCGTCTTCCAGAGCACGCTCGACAAGCGGACTGTGACGACGACTGTCTTCGCTCAGCCTTCGTTCTACATGGGCCTGGGCAGTGCCTTGGTGATGGTGCTGACACAGCGCTTCCCAGAGGAGCTCATGCTCCGCAAGCACCTTACCATGTCGTACAACGGCATCCGTGCTCCATCGCTGCTTGCCATTCCGTTCTGCGCTATCAGCGGTATGTACTTCTCCATTGCCAGCGTTATCACTGCTGCTCCCACGCCGCTTCTAGGTCATCTGTTCGGGTACGGGGTGAGTGTAGGTGTTGGCCTCACCATGTTGTGGTTGCGGCGCGTCTCGTGGTACTACCCTCTCCTTGGCATCATGTATTTGTCCTTTGGTAGTCTCCACCACTATCGCAAGATGATGGTGTACGGTGACAACGCCCCTATCTTTTACTGGTCGGACTTTGGCGAGATCTACCGTGACAGAAAAGCGCGTCGCCTGGAGAAGAAGCGGTGCACCGAAGAGAAGAAGGCCGTGGTGCAGCAAGAGCGCGCAATCGAGTAGTAACGATGGAAGCGGTGCCGGCGAGCCCACGCATCTGCCGCACCGACGCGCGCTTGTGAATACCGCTTTTTCTCCTCTCACCTCTTATCATGCCTGTCTGTCTCTATGCGGTACCGGCGACACAGTTATGACCACGTCGGCAGTGCCACGTACCGTGTTACCATCCCCCCATCCGCCTGGACACTAACACGCGAATAACGAAGCGAAAGCATAGGCACACTAGCTAGCGCTCTCGCCCCCCTCCCACTCACCCACACCACGCACGCACACACCTGAAGCACACGAGGCCAGAGGCGCACCCAACAACAGCAGCTGTGCAGGGAAGGAAGGTGTCCAACTGATGGTTAAACAGTCACAGCCGCGCCCCCTCCTTGTTCTCCTTTACGTGGCACGTGCTTTGTAGCCTCAACAGGACCCTCTATCGCTCTCCCTCCTCCGCCCCCGCCTCTCGCTCACCCCTCCCTCTATTCCTTCCGCTCTGTCTGTCTGCCACAGCACCTCACGCGTGTCGAGCCCAGCCAACGCGCACTTTCGACTTTTTGATCGTGGCGTAGTCACAGCGCCGGCACACACAAACACACCCAGCTCCATTTCGACGGCACCCGAAGTGATCAAGCGAGGCATACATTCACGTGCAGCCTCCTGAAGCTTGCCTCTCTCCCGTTCCTGCCTAGGGCGGGTGTGTATGGGCACAACACAGTCGCCATACACATACCCACATACATGCACACACACGCACACAGAGAACGAACCGCTCGCAGCAATGCCGTCGAATGCTGAGCTCTATATATACTACTGTCGGCGCTCTGCATGCCACCCCAATAGCGCGGTGAAGCGCTACCTCGACAACACAGCCAGCAACCCGCTCGAGGTGGTGGATGTCTCGGCGAACTACTTGGGCTCGCGCGGCCTCGTTCCTGTCTTGGACCTCGTCAAAAACACCAAGACCGTGCACACGTTGGATTTGAGCAACAACATGATGGAGCTAGAGCATGTGGAGCACCTGGCGTACTGTCTTGCCCTCCACCCGTGCATGCGGACAGTGCGCCTGTGCAACGACGGGTTGCATGACGGCCACGTCGACGCGCTGCTGCAGCTGCTGGCGGAAAACGCGTCCATTGAACACGTGTCTGTAGAGGGCAACAACTTGACGGCGGCTTCGGTGCAGGCTATTGCACGGGCGCTGGAAAAGAGCAAGGCGGTGCGGGCGCAGCGCCGCCGCAAGGAGGAGGAACACGACTCCTATCTGAAGAGCTACGTACCCCGTGCGCGTCTATCCTTTCAAGCGCGCCTCTCCGACCATATATCGACTGCAGAGTCCGGCGGCTACATCCACTACGCGACGTGGTGGAGGAACCCGCAGTACAGCGTGAAGGTCTCTCGCCCGTCGCGCGTGTCGTTTGTGCTGGAGTGCGCCCATGCCGAGGCCGCTAATCAGGTAGGAATGCTGCTGATGCGTCACGACGGCGTGCACCGCGTTGTGGAAATCCTCGCTGATACCCTTGTCGTGGAAAGCTCCATCGAAGATCAGCGGTGCGCTATGGAGGCCCACCTTCGCATGGATGAGTCGTACGTTGTGATGCCCTTCTCCTTTAACGTGGGCCGCGCCGTGGACTTTACGCTGATCGCCACCCTTCGCAACGACCACACTGCACAGGAGGAGGGCTGGATCACGGTAGAGCGGCTCAATACGCGGTACGACTGGTGCACGCGAACGGTGGAAGCGGCCTGGACGAACGACAACGCCGGCGGAGGTCCGGACTGCCCTTCCTGGCGGCGCAACGACATGTACCACCTCACGTGCGCGAACGCCGCCGCTGCTCCGGGGCAGCCGTCGCCGCCGTCCTTCATGGCCACGGTGCACATACTGCTCATGAAGGAGACTGATCCGTACGAGAACGATAGTCGGGCAATTGGGTTGGACGTCGTCAGCTACGACGTCCACAACGCGACTGCTCCGCCGCTGCTATGTACCCCGGAAGTCGTGCGCGCGTCCCACTCGCATCAGCGGAAGACCTTTATTTCGCTGCAGTTCAGCATGCCTGTTGCAGAGCTGGACGTGTTCGTTGTCCCGAGTACGGTAGAGGCGAGGCAGACGGGGACGTACAGCATCACTGTTTTCAGCTCGGTGTCAGTCGACTTCACGAGGTCGGTGTTCCCGCACGGGTGGCGCTATCGCACCCTGGCTGGCCAGTGGGATGCCGACTGCTGTGGTGGGTGTCGTCAGCTGTATCCGTCGTGGAAGAACAACCCTGCCACGGAGGTGTGCGTCGAGGATGCCGCGAAGTCTCTCGTGGCATGCGTTGAGGTGCACGCTGCGGAAGCAACGACGGCGGCGCAGAGTTCGGAGGAGAAGGTGGCTACTGCAGCCGCCAAAGAAACACCAGCAGCGATGGAAAGGAAGGCAGAGCTGGAGGAGTTGCGTCAACGCCACCGCAGCTCGAAGCGAGAAGTCTGCGTCGCCGTGCTGAGCTGTAGCCCGCCGTCGTACCCTGAGTTGGCTGTCTCGGCGCTGTCGGAAAAGTCAGCGATGGCGACAGCCACCGATATTCAGCAGCCCGTCTTCGTCGTACCAATGCTCCGCCACGCCGCTGAGACGGGCGCCTACACTTTGGAGCTCTTCTCCTCTTCTTCCTTTGTCGTCTGCGGGGCAACACAGTCGCTCGCCGTACGACAGCGAGAGGCACAGTTGGCCGCCTACTCCGCCGAAAACGGGCGGCGCGCGGCACAGCAAAACGCAGAGCAGCAGGCGTGTCGCGGTGGCGCCGACATGCCCGCCCTCCGTGAGGAGAGACGGGCAATATTGGGCAAGCTCTACACGACTGACCTGCCGTTTGTCGACCGCGAGTTTCCGCGCGGCACATCGTCTCTGTTTCTGGACCCGGCTGGTGCCCCGCCGCTAAGCTTTCCGGCGGTGACGCAGTGGAGGCGCGCGCCGGAGCTGAAGGTCTCGCTCCACGCGCGTGGAGGCGACACGACGTTCATGAGCCCGCCCTCGCCCTACGGCTCCCGCCACTGGTTCGCCTCACTGCTGAACTCGGTGGCGGCCAAGCCAGGATGGCTATCTCGTGTCTTTGTGGACTACTTCAGGGAGGCCGGGTTTGCGCAGTTTGCCTTCTACAAGCAGAACAAGTGGGTCGGTGTGACGGTGGACGACTACCTGCTCGTGGATAACCTAGGCGCGCTGGTGTATGGCCACGGCGCCGCTGCCGACGACGCGCTCTTTCCGTTGGCCGAAAAGGCGTACGCGAAGCTCCATCGGTGCTATGAGGCTATGGAGCTGAAGGTGTCCCCACAGCAGTCGCTACTGGAGCTGCTGCAGCAGGGGCTTATGGACGTGTCGGGAGGCTACTGCTCCACGATGCGAGTGAGGCCCGCAGACGGCTCCGAACTGCCGGAGAAAGAGCGGGAGGCGCTTTGGCGCCAGCTCAAGGCTGGTGTAAGCCACTCCGTGCTCTGCACTTTGATGTTGAGCAGTCGCAGCACCGGCGCACGGGAACGCTCGCGTGTCGGTCTTCTGCCAGATCGTCTCTACGGTGTCATGGACGCCCGCTTTGTAGAGCAGCAGCGAGTGGTGAAGGTCCGCAATTTCGACTCTCGCAATGACGCCGACACGACGTGGCGGGGGAAGTGGGCGGAGAAGAGTTCGCTATGGACGGAGACGCTGCTTGAGGTACTCCAGTACCGTCCTGACGAGGACGCCATGTGGATGCACTTTGACGAGGTGCTCTACTACTTCACGCACTTACTCGTGACAGAGGTGTGCGCGCACACGGCCACCATCTCCGGCAGCTTCGCCGAGTCCACCGCCAACGACCCCGACGATGCCGACCTTTCACTGCGTAATCCACAGTACGCACTCACGGTGACGCGAACATCTGAAACGGCGGCGGTCACGGCGCCAATCGAGGTGCATGTTGGAGTGCACCGCCGCGATCCTCGCCTCGATATCACGCGCGACAAGCACACCACTGCCACGTTCAAAACGGCGATTGGCTTTGCTGTGCTGGCGACGGAAGACAACTCCCGGCGCGTCTGCCGCATTGCAGACAAGCAGCTGTTGCAGCTCGTCACCCCTAACCGGCAGCGGGACGCCTACTGCACGCTACAACTCACCGCTGATGAGCTTTGCACGCAGCGCATCACTGTCATGCCGTTCCGCGAACACACTTGCGACCCCGACACGCTCTACTGCATCTCCGCGAGCTGCAGCGGCCCCGCTACGGTGCGCATCGCGCACGTCACCCCCAACGCCACCACCACCGTGGCAGGGCAATGGGACTCAAACGCTGGCACTCCTGACTCGCCGCTCTGGCGCAACAACCCGCAGTTCTTTCTCTCTCCCGTGGATGCGATGGAGGTGACAATAACGCTGCGCACGGCTCATCCGACATCTGGCGTGCGCGGCTTCACTGTTCACAGCACGCAGCGGTGTAGCAGCTTCCTTACCTTTGAACCCGCCACAGTGGTGGCGAGCGCCGCTGCAGAAGCGGTAGAGGCGGTGCCGATGTGCGTGGTGCGTCTGGCTGGCATGAGGGAACGGCGTGGAATGCCATATGTGGTGGTCCCGTACTCCTCCGACGGAGCCGAGGACTTTAGCGTGGAGGTGACTGCCAATCGTTCAGTGCAGCTTCGACCGATTGACCCGCGACTTGACTGGCATAGGGTGCGGCAGAACGTGTCGATCAGCGCTGAGAAAGGCAATGCCGGCGGCAGTCTCGCATTTCCGTCGTGGCGCTTCAACACTCAGATGGCCCTCACGTTCCCCGTGGAGCGCGAGGGCCGTCTTTTCATATCTGCTCGACGCCTCCGCTCCGCCGACCCACGCGTGAAGGTGGGCGTGGTGCTGATGCGGTCCGGCAGCACCGTGAGCGGCGGCTATCGCCGCCTCCTCGCTTACGCAGAGGCGGACATCGTCGCGCGGTCATCGGAAAAGGCTGGCGGAGAGGCTACTTTGGCCACGGAGGTGAACCTCCCTGCCGGGCGAGACGCGCTGGTGCTGTTGGTCCACGCAGACCAACCGTACAAGGAGGCCGAGGTGGAGCTGAGCGTCTACTCGGCAGCCACTGTGGAGGTGCAACCAGTAGTGGAGTGGACGAAGGTGTTGTGGGAGGAAGGAAGTTGGGAGCTTGGTACCACCGCCGGCGGAAGCCGCACCCACTTCGCGAACTGGATCAACAACCCCTTCTACGGCCTCTCGGTAATTCGAAGTACCAAAGTTGTCGTCCTCCTCGTGCAGTACCCCCGCGACCGCGAGCACCCCAAGGTGCGGCGGTACGGTCAGAAGAAGGCGTTTCTGCCACCTCCGATAGAGTTCAAGGAGCGATGCACCGCCATCGAACTGAGTATCGTCAAGTACGACAAGGACCTTTCAGAGGTGGCAAGTGTGAATGCGGGAACCGCGGTGGAGGCGTACCTGGTAACGGAGCTGCTGCCTGATCAGCCGTACCTCCTCGTGCCGTGCACCAGCGAACCGCAGCACGACGGGGACTTCAAACTCTTCGTCTTTGCCGATCACCCCATTGACCTCTTTGAGGCCGAGAAGCCGCGGCTGCCGTACGTCTAGCGCCAACTTTCTATGGCGAAGCGTGTGCGGCGCCAGCATCCGAAGAGAAAGCACACAGGGACGTGCGGGCGGGGTGGTATGCGCTGTGGGTAAAGCAAGTGAGGTGAGCGTGTTGGTACCTGGGCGCTACGATGCTGCCTCTCCCTTCCCGTGTCCCCGCTTCGCTGCCTGTCGTGACATGTAAACGAATCACCTTTTTGTTCTCCCTTTGACTGCGTGGCTCATGCGGCCTGTAATGCTGTTGCACTGCCTTGTACGGCCTCCCTATCCTGTGCGCTTGCTGCGTGTGGGTGAGCGGCCAAGCACCGCTGACCACCTCTATTATCATAGTGGCCACGAAAGCAATACGACCCTTCGGCGTCTACATCGGGCGTGTGATGGGAAGGGGGCGAAGAGAAGAAGCGAGGTGATGATGAGTGGAAATGAAACACATGAGGCCGCTGTGTTTGCCCCCCCCCCACTTCTCCTCTACCTCCGCTGACACACAGGCACATACACAGACATGCAATGCGATCGATGGGCAGGGATGCATGCACGCGCACCCGCTCGTAGAGATGTACATACTGGACTACGGTCTTTCCTTAATGTTGCGGGCCGCGGCCGCGATGTGTTTTCTGTCATGTCCCGCCCAAGAGTGTGGCGGCACGGCCTGCCCCTTCCCACAAACAGTTCGAGAGATAGGAAGACACGACGCACGGCAGATGTGCGCGAACTCACGCGCACACGCAATGGCCACGGGTGGTGTGCTTTACACCACTGTGAAAGAGACGGTGAAGAAGACTGAGCACCACCGGGCGTTGAACCTGTGATGCGGAGAGCGGAGGTTGGCCAGCAGCCCAGTACCGTTATGTGACCCATCGCTGTGGTCGTAAGGGCTGGTGCTACAGCATCGTATCAGGACCTCCAACGACATTACCCCTGCTCCTCTTACATGAGAGTATGTGAGTGATGGCTGTCTCCAGCTACCTCCTCGTCATTCGCCCACCTGCACGAACCTTGTCTTCCCCCCCCCCTCATTTTCACTGTTCTCTCCGTTGTACGTTTTGTTCGCTTCGCCTTCTCGTGCGTGTGTGGTGCAACGGTGAAGATGGCCAGCAGCAGCAGCAGCAGCATCGGCGAATAGACCACAAATCCATAGACGGAGAGACACGAAAAAAAAGCATTAAAGCAGGTCCACGACCGAACAGCAGCGCGGCATTTGTGTTGCCGCGTCTCTCTCCACCATCGCGCCACCATCGCGTAGGCCCTTTACATAGACATGCAGTCACAGCACACATACATAGACGCATACACATCTATCTAAGCCCCGCCCCTGCGCTCGCCTTTTCACTCCCTTCATTGCCAACCGTAATTTATTCCGCACAGTAGCGATGTTGCGCCGCGGCGTGCGTGCGTTGGAAAAGTTGGTGATTGTCGAGTCGCCCAACAAGGTCATAAAGGTGGAGGGGCTGCTGAGCGACCCAAAGGTAATACCGGACTGGTCGTTCAGCAACAGCAAGCTCCGTGCCATCAGCACTGGCGCGGAGAAGGCGATTGCTATGGCTACAACAGGGCACTTCATGTCTCTGAAGGAGCTGACGTGGTCTCCGCAGCCGTCCAGCCCCGCTTCGGGTGTCACAGCAGCGGACTTCCCTGCCAACGGCCTTGTCGTCAGCTTCTCGCTTGAATGGGAGCTGATCCCTGGGCGGCGCATCCAGGACACGGTATCGCACTACATCGAGGAGAAGGCGGATAACCTGACGGAGATCATCGTCGCGACCGATCCCGATCGTGAAGGAGAGCTGATCGCGGTGCACGCGCAGAATCTGATTCGACGCATGTTTCCACAGCTCAACGTCCCTTTCACGCGAGCGTACATGCACAGCATCACCGCCGAGGGAATCCGCCGCGCCATGGAAGAGCGGCGCGAGGCGTTTGACTACAACCTCGCCAACGCTGCAGAGGCGCGGCACGCAATGGACCGCATCTTCGGCTTTCTTGGAAGCTCGGTGGTACGCTACGCCAACCCGCAGATGCGCTCCATCGGGCGAGTGCAAACACCAGCGCTCATCCTGATCAACGACCGGGAGGACAAGATTAAGTCGTACCTCGACTCTCACGCCTCCACGTTCGAGATTCAGGCAGTGTGCTATTTCACCTCGAAGCACAACCGGCGCTTCTCCCAGATGGTGAAAGTGACGCCGGGGCGCAAGGGCGGCGCCGCGCCGGTGAACTGGAGCGACAAGGCAACTGTCGAGCAGCGTTGCGAGCAGTGGGCGCTGAGCTCGGCCACCCACTTTAGCGTCTCACCCGGCGCGAAGCCGCAGGAGACCGTGACACCCCCACCGAAGCCGTTTACCATGGCCACGCTCATCGCCAGGGCGAACCGGCAGCTGCACTACTCCAGCGATATGGTCAGCTCGTGCCTACAGGACTTGTTTCAGATGGGCTACATCACCTACCCGCGCACGGACAGCACCCGCATCGACGAGTCGATTCTTCCCTCCATATACGCGGCCGTGCGCAGGGAACACGGCAAACGACTTCTGCAGGAGCAGGATGGTCCGTCCAAGCCAGGCTCGCGTCGCTCCACTGCACAGAAGGAAGCGGCGGACGCCAACGTTGAGGACGCGCATGAAGCGATCCGGCCCACCAGCATTGACACTACCGTCGAGGAGCTCGGTGCTGTATCCACCCCGATGAAGCACATTTACGACCTGGTGCGCCGCAACACAATGGCAGTTCACATGATCCCGATGAAGACGGAGCGGATTGTGGTGCTGGTGATGTGCAGGGCTGCCAACGGCGAGGAGGTGGAGTTTGAGCTGCAGGGCAAGCACGTCGTGGAGCCGGGCTGGTCAGCTGCCTTCCGCGGTAGCAAAGGCACAGTGACACCAGTGACAGAGACGGATCAGGATGTGGAAGCAGTGGAAGACGGCGGGGTCGTTGTGCCGAGCATCTCCGACGACGAGTTCAAGGCGATCATGGACGTTGCTGCCCACCGCGGAGGCGGAACAGGAGTCAAGAAAGGCAGCATGCAGCTGGAGTCAGCGCAAGTCGCGGAGAACCGACCGAGCCCACCGCTGCCGTTCTCGGAGGGGGGTTTGATTGAACAGCTCAAGAACAACGGCGTGGGGCGGCCGAGCACGTACCCGATGATCGTCAAGACGCTACTCGCACGCAACTACATTACGGTCAACAAGGGACGGTGCGAGACCACCCCGGTAGGGCGCATGCTGGTGGACACCTCCCGAGCCACGTTCCCCTCCATCGTCGACATCGGCTTCACCTCCGCGTTTGAGAAGAAGCTTGACCGCATCGCAAAGCCGGGTAGTGCGAAAGAGTGGGCGCTGCCGCCGAACGTGTCGGACGCGGACTACGTGCTCTCATCCTTCATCTCCAACTTCTTGAACTACGTGACGGAAGCGACCAAGGCACACCGAGTCGCCATCGCAACGCGCTCCTTGACCTTGCAGCAGGAGAAGAGAGCGGCGAGCGCCATGCCGATGTCGCCGACAGACTTCCAGGCGAACCTGGAGAAGGAGGCGAAGCGAGTGGTGACGCAGGTGCCGGACCTGGTGGATAACATGAAGAGCTACCGCACTTTCACGGCCCTCCAGAACAGTCTGAACGACTACCTACGGCGCAACTTCCCGCCCTCGGCGGCAGCGATGATGCCTGCTTCATCCTCGGGAACCGCTCGCAGCTACGGCAGGAGCAGCAGCAGTTCCACAAAGAAAAAGGGGTCATACGGAGCGACCTACAAGGCTGACAAGAAGACACCGCGTCGCTTCCGTACAAAGCTGAAGAAGCCAAAGAAGTAGCGCATGAGCCCCCGCACCTGAGTCATCCTCTACCCCCTCCCTTCGCTTCGCTCTCTCTAGGCGGCGCCCCCCCCCGCTGCGATGACAAATGTAGGAGGGGTGGAATGAGCATGATGGCGCCGCAACCGAAGTCTTCATCCCTGTGTTTAGCTGAAGCGCTCGTGTGTCCTTTGTTGGGTGTGTTTCCTTGCTAAAAGAGGTTGGAGTGCACAAGTGGCAATGTACGCACGCTTGTTAACCTCTCCATCCCCCACCCCACTCCGCCGCCGAAGACGTGCTGCTGAGATGCGTGAATGTGGGGAAGAGAGAGATGGCGGAGATGTGCGTGTGCGCATCTGCGGTACTGCCGACTCTGATACGAGAGCTACAGCGCACTCAAGCCGGTGGCTATGCATCTGCTCTCGCTCTTCTGCTTCTTTGAGCACGTGCTGTCACGCGCATGTTCGGCGGCCTCGCCACCCCCTCTCCCCCTTCAACATCTTACATCTCTCCCTCTCCCACCTTCACCTGTCTCTTCCCCGCACCCCACCCCACCCCCTCTCGATTTATTTTGCCTCTTCGACGCGCACGACGCGGCAGCCCATTATCACTTAGTTTCGGGTAGAAGGGGAGTACGCCGGTTTGTAGAGGCCCTTCTCTTTTCCCCTACCCCACCCCCACCACCCCATATCCTCCATCACTGCAGCACAGCTCTTTGTGTGCACGAGTTTGCTCGAGTGCTCGGAGGCGGTGGTGTTTGAGCGGCTGTTTCTGACGCAGACACATCTCTTGTCACCATCGAAGTCAGCTGTTGAAGACACGAGCATCGTGATATCTCCCTATCCCCCTGGATCGCTCACCGCCTTACAGACCGGTGGGGTCACACACACACACACACACACTCACCAGTACTCGTGCATGCATACATCACAGTAGTGACACTCACTGGATAGTCTTCATTCGACTGTGATAATTTTCCTTTTTGCCTTTTGTTGTACTATTCTTTTCTCCTTTTCTCACGCACCGACAAGCCTCCGCATCCTTCTCCACCCTCACCCGCGCGCGTGCTTGCTTGTTGTGCTACTCTCTTATAGCAACTGCCGTTGCTGCCGCCCCCTTCCTCCCCTGTCCTCCGCCACGCTCAACTCGTATTTTCGATCACCTCGTGCGTATCTACTCTTCTGTGTCTGTCGGTTTGTGTCTATGGCTTCTCAAGCGCCTCCTTCCCTCATCAACGTTTTCCTTTCTTATCTAAGCCTCTCCCCCACACTCCCTCCAGTGCCCATTCACACTTTGGCGACGTGTGGCCGCGATTGCCTCAGAGTGTGTGAACGTCCCCCCCTCTCTCCCACACCCCTCTTGTATATAACGAAACACATAAACACGTCATCACACACGCACAGACTGCAGGCGGATATACATCCCTGTCACCCTCTCCTCACCGCCATTTGACCTTCGCACTGTTCCTCCTTCGGGTTCCCCATTTGTTCCTTCGAGTTTTGGCTTCGGTGTTGCGTTTCGGTTTGCGCGTCGGTCCCTGTGCCCTCGGCCATCTACGCTAGTCCCCCTCCCTCTCCCCGTCTGTGCGTGCGCGCGTTTTTCAACCCGCCTGCGCCACTCCGAAGTTTTCCCTTTGCTCGATCTCCTCATTGGCTCCTCCCCTTTCGCTCTCTCGTTTTCCCGTCCCGCCTCCTGTGCTCGCTTGTGCTTGCGCACTCTATCGCTTTGTGTCGTACGCCCTTGGTCGGCTGCAACCGCCGTTCTCCGCTCCTCCGGCTCGCCGTTTCCTCCGCTCTGCAGTGCCGCGATCGCAATAAATAGGACAGGATCGGTTGAACGTGTTCCTTCGTCTTTATCTCCATCTCTCTCGCTTCAGCTCTTCTGCTGCATTTTTCACCCGGCACCTCTTTAGGTGTGTAGGTGGGTGTTTCACTTCGCTAGCCCCCCCCCATTGTAGGCCCGTTGCACCTTACCTCCTGGTGCCTCTCACTTCTTCTGTCCGTGCGTGTTTCTCTGCGTATCCAGCGTGTGCTAGCGCGTCTGTCGCTGCCAACGTTGCCCCGCCCCCATCCCCACCCTGTATCTTTCCTCCCTCTCCCTCGCAGGCTCATTGCGCATCCAGCACGTCAAAGTGGCGCACGTGGGCACGCACACGCTTCTATGCGATTGTGCGCCCCCTAAGGCACACATACCGACGCCTTTCGCGCTGGCTGTACCCCTGCGCAGGAGCACACAAGCACAGGGATGCAAAGAGGAACGGAGAAGAAGACGTCCAGCGACGTGGATGTCGAGTCGGTCTTCATGGCGTTGTCGCCGAGTGCCAGCGAAAAGGAGATGGTGCACGGCGCAAGCGCTGCTTCGGGTCTTCACTGCTTCAAGGACGCTCTGCGCATTGAACTTCCCAACATTTGCAGCGAGCAATGCGCGACACCTTCGAGCCCAGCAAACGGCACTGGAAGCGGCTCTCCTGAAACGGCGATATACCACCCCTCTGAGATAGCCTTTAGCCGCGAAATAGAGGAGTGCACACCACTCTCGATCGAGGAAGACAACGCGCGTCAGTCCGCAGTGGCGCTACTGCAGGCCGGCATCTTGCAAAAACCCGCCGGCGGCTCAAGCGGGCGAGGGACCAGTAGAAGACTGCCATCGTTCATTCCAACCTTCAGCAACCTCGAGCCCGTCGATGCGATGCGCAAGTCGCCCGTAAGTCTCTTCACGAACATCAGGCGCAAGAATATATGCAGAATGTCCATTTCGGCTGGCACCTTGCAGCGTGAGATGTCGATTGAGGCTGACCGCACCAGTGGCGGGGAGCCGGACGGCGTGATTCCGTGCTCGGGGGCGGTCAACCGCAGCAGCAGAAGCTTCGAGCTGCACCCCACCCTGACAGCTGTGATTGGGCGTGGTGCCTCTAGCGCTCCGTCCTCGCCGGAGCGGCAGCAGCGGTGCGGTTCTACCTTCACCTCCCCGGCCCCCTCACAACCCATCTCATCTATCTCGCTCGCTGATAAGGAGTCGGAGGAAAGCGGCGACAGCTCTGAACAAGGCATCGAGATGGACCGCGTGCTCCGTGACGCCTCCAAGATTCGTGGTCTGCGACTGACATGGCTTCTGTACATGTTGATCATGATGGTCATCATCCTCTTCGGGCTGGTGCTAGTGCAGATCACCTACGAAACAAGCCGCATGCTAACGCGATCTGCCACGGAGGCAGTACAGGCCGAGGCGGCATCCTTGCTCAACAGCGTGGGCATGCAGCAGTACGCTCTGGATAAGCTCTTCGAGGTGATGTACGAAACGAAAATCACGGGCTTCTTCTCTGAAACTGTCACCCACGACACCGTGCGGGATATCATCTGTTCCAGCCTCTACCGCGCTCCCATCGCGTTCGCCATGTACGACGAAACTGGCAAGCTGCAGTGGAAGACAGTGTGCAAGCAGTACAGCCTCATTGGCACGCCGGCCGAGCTCCCCCAAACGGTAGAGCCGAGCATCGCTTTTATGCGCATAGTCGACTACGGCGAGTTGGTGCTCGCCTACCGCACCTTCTACAGCGACGAAGGCGCTGAGACCTATGTAATGATGACAGAGAAGGAAACGCTGGGCCGCACCCTCGTGAACAACGACATGGCCAACTACAGCACCGCCACGCTGCAGTCCCTCACGGCCGCTTTCTTTCTGCCGAAATGGAACACGACGCAACTAACGATGCTCTTTCATACCTTAACGAAAGAGGCGCGTTCCTACGCAAGCACACCCACGTCGCCGAGCGCGGCAGCGCTGACGGCCACCTTCGAATCACTCTGCCACCCGGACTCACCGTATGTTTGGCACACCGTGCTGGTGCCTCGGAAAACGTCGGAGCGTGTGAAGTCGCTCATCAGCGTTGCCGACTGGTTAGAGACCACGACACACCCTATCCCGACCCCCCATTTCGAGTACAAGCAGGCGTGGGGCCAGCTGTCGAAGGCGAATCTCTGCTGCGTGAAGTGCATGAGCATTGGAGGCGAAAAGTGCGCCTTCGACAACCCGACAAACGTTTGGTTCCTCGTCGACTACACGATGGCCCATCTCGAGTCTATTCAGACCACTGTGGCAATCGTGGGAGCGCTGAGCGTCATGGCGGTGGTGATCTTTAGTGTTATCATGTTCCTCGTGTACATCAGCATCACCGTACCGGTGAACTACCTCCGTTACCAGCTCATGCGAGCCGTCGGGTCGAACGAGAAGGTGACGCCGTGGCAGCGAAAGATTGTGCGCTGGACGTACCGCCTGTGGCTCGGCGACCTCACGTCGATTGCGCGGTCGATTTACATTCTGAGCCTGTGCTTTCGCCTTAACAAGAAGTACGTGCCGGACCATGTCTTGCGCAACCACGCGAAGCAGCTCTACATGCGACGCCGCAAGTTCAACTTTCTGGAAGAGGCGGACTTAAAGGAAGACACAATGCTGGAGCAAGACACGGACTCCGACAACGAGGCGGAGTCGCCGCTTATTGGTGGGAAGACCGACCTGCCACCCTCCGACAAGCGCTTTCTCTGGCACCTGTCCGTGACGCGCGACAAGGATCAAGCGGATCACACAGCGTCCGAAAGCGGGGTGGAGGCGAGGATCTCTGACGGCGCGACTTTCGCAGAGGCCTCGCCCCTTTACGCGTCGCGACGGCAGCTGCCCACCACCTCGTACGAGGTGGTGGTGCCCTGCGGAAGAGCGGCACCAGCGCCGCGCGGGGCTGGATTGCCGCGTGACGCCCCCTTCAACGTGAAGGCTTACGGCGAGCTGGACGACACGGTGGCGATGCAGGAGGCGTCCACGATGGCCGCCGCCTTCATGACCATTCAGAGCAGCAACGACATCATGAGCATTCGCCGCGAGTATGAGACCACCGTCTTGTGCATCCACATCCCGAGTGTCGAGCTAGCCTACCTGATCAACTACTCCGGTGCAGCTCACCAACACCGCCGCCTCATGCGAGTCCTGCTGCACCGCATTCGGCGGCACAAGGGAGCGTTGTTTCACTGCTCCGGTGACTGCCTGGGCGCCGTATGGAACGCATTCGAAGGCTGTCCAAACCATGCCGAGTGCGCAGCAGTGTGCGCGCAGGAGATTGCTAACGCCGTTGCACCATACCGGAGCGACGGTCTGCATGTCGGCATGGTGTTGCACCAGGGCACACTCGTGTGTGGCACGGTCGAGTACTCGAAGACGGCCTTCGTGACAGCTTTCGGCGACGGTCCGCGTGAGGCGCTAGCTGTGGCGGAGCTCGCTGCCGCCGTCAAAACCCTCAACGTTCTCGTCACTGAGCCGGTCAAGCAGGCGCTCTCGGGCTTGTACGACTGCAACATCGTCGACGTCATCAAGCTCCCCAATTCGGCCCACCCGCTGCTGCTCTTCGAGCTGAGTGGCAGCCGCACCCCAGAGAGATCACTGAACGATACGCACCTGCAGATGCCCACACAGGCGGAGTTTTCTATAGACTACGCGCGCGCCTTTGCCCAGTTCCGCAACCACGAGTTCAGCAAAGCGCTGCAGGGCATTCAGAAGCTCCGCACACACACCAGCAGTCGCAACGTGCATCTGCTGCGCCGGCTGGAGCGCTTGTGTCTCTTCTATTCCGCCCAGCCTGCCGCTCTCCCGCGTCCCTACCACCGCGCCTTCCCGGTGTGGGTCAACTACGAGGCCATCGCGCAGGCAGGGCTGCACAACGACCCACATTTGACGACTTCGCAGACTGAAAGCTTGACGACCCACAACATAAACAGAGGTTTTGTGTACCAGGAGGTGCCGGTGCTGCGCAACGACATGGACTGCATCCGCGACTTCAAGCAGGAGCTGCAGGCAAACATGCGCCGATTAGTTTCGCCGCAACGGACGACGCGCCACCGCCTCTCGCCCACCTTAGACAACTCTTCGACATCCACGCACGACAACCTACACGCCTCCCTGCCAATACGGTCCACGCCATTGCCGATGCCTGTGAGTGCCGGGATACTGTTGGAGATCAGTGGAGACCTCTCCGAGTCACTCTCGGCAGCCACGTCTGCGAAGCCTCGCTACGTCGACACTCAAGCAAATGTTGCAGAGATGAGCCTCCCGCCTCTACGGCCGACACCGGTGGTAACGATAGCGCCACCTTGCTCCATCGCAGGGCCACCGTTGGTGGCCGCATCGACATCGGCACCGGTGGTATGCGAGGAAGCGAAGGGCCGCAATGACCCGGAGCGGGCGAGCCCTGAGGTGTTGTCTCCACAAGGCATGCCCTTTCCGTCGAGGCACTCGGCCGTGGCGCACAGCGTCACGAGTCTTCCGCCCGTGGCGTTGGCGGGCACCCCCGACCTCGTCAACGCCTCTGCTGTCCTGCTGCAGAGCGCCGCCACGCACACCGACTCCATCAGCAGCTTCGCGCAAGCAGACGTCGCGAGCTGCTCTATAATTCAATCCGCTGGCCTCTCCTTTCAGGAGACGGGCGGTATGCGCGGTCTCTGCGTAAGCAACGAAACACTGCCAGTGACGATCAAGGCCAAGAACGGGACAACGTACCTGCGAAGTACACGTATCCTGGGCAAGGGCTCCTTTGGCTGCGTGTACCTTGGAATGGATGCCCACTCGGGGCGGCTAGTTGCCATCAAGTTCCTCCCGCTGCCAAGTGACGAGTCAGGGATGGAGGTGATAGAGGCGGAGGTGCTCATACTACAGCGGGTCAACGACACCCACGTGGTGCAGCTGCTCTCCTACGCGTTTGATGGAGACACCATTGTCATTTTCATGGAGTGCATGCTGGCAGGGTCGCTGCAGAACATGATCGCCGCCTTCCGCACCATCCCCAGCACCACCGCTCGTGTCTTCATGCGCGACGTTCTGCGTGGACTGAGCAAGCTGCACTCCATGGGCGTCATTCATCGCGACATGAAGCCGCAGAATGTGCTGCTCAGCTTCGCAGGCAACTGCAAGATTTCCGACTTTGGCGCTTCCGCGTGGCTCCAGGAGCTGGCGCGCAAAGAGTCGAAGGGAGAGGTGTGCGGCACCCCCGTCTACCTCGCCCCAGAGGCAGCGCGCGGCAGCCCGGAGAAAGAGAGCGACATTTGGAGCTGCGGCATCATGTTCTTGCAGATGATCACTGGCCAGCTGCCGTACTCGCCCGAGCAGCTTGGCTTGGGTGCCGCCGCGCTTGTGTACCAGATCGGTAGCGGCATCGCGCAGCCGAATGTACCCGACGATCTCGACGTGCTGGACGCGGAGTTTGTGCGCGCCTGCCTGGACAACGACCCTAGCAAGCGCACCTCCGCTGCGGGTCTTCTGCAATTGGCTCTCTTCACCGTATAATGGCAGGCAATGGTGAAACGACAAGGCGGCGCCACCTCCCTGCTGCCCATGGATGCACGCCTGTATGCGTGGTGCGTGGTTGCGTAAGCGCCGTTCTCTCTTCGTCCCCCTCAGCGCCCGCTCCATCCATGGCGTTGTTCTTCGAATGTGTCTCATGTGACTGGGTGTAGCGGTGGTTGTGTAGTGTATTCGAGGCTAGATGGCGGGGCAGACCATGCTGCTGTCCTGCTTCGCGGATGCCTTGTATCTCTTCATGTAGTTGAGCATGTAAACCAGACGCTGCCTGTGTGTCATGTGCTCCTTACACACGCACACGATCAAGCAGGGGGAAGCACATGATGGCTTGTTAAAAGGTTTGCCCTCCGACTTGGTTTCCGTGCTCACGAAGGAAAGTGTCGGCATCTCCCTCCCTCTCTCTCGACGTGTGGGATGGCGTGGGGGCCTTTGTTTCTCTTCGCCCTTTTCCCTTGATGTGCCTTTCAGTAGGTTTTGCGTGTGTTGGCACGCGTGAATACATAGCTAAGCGTGTGCCTGGGCGTGTGCTCCAGTGGGTGAAAGAGTGGGCTGCCTGCACCCTCTGTCCGCGTGCCCATCATGCACACATGCCCACGCCACGCACACCTTATTTCTTCTCCTTAGCGTTTCATTGTGTATGCGAGTGTTCCCCTTTCGTGTGATCGTGCACGTGTGTGCAAGCGTGTAAGAGAGAAGGACGGAGGGATAGAGAGCATGCGGCCCCACCTCCCCCCCCATTACCCTCCGTCCTTCTCTAGGATCTTTGTTGCAGTCGTAGCCTCCGTATCGCTGGTGTTGTTTTTCTTTTACCACATGTGCAGATGGATGTGTTTGTTCCGCCTTTACTATTCTTTCGATGCCCCGTCCTTCCGACTCGAATGCGCAGAGCTGCCATGGCACGCTGTGCAATGCCGCGGCTTGAAGCAACGGAGAGGGAGAAGCATGGCATACAGGCAAGTGCGGAGAGTCTCAGAGAGCGCTCTGACCTGCGGCCGGCCAACTTCCTCCTTGAAGCCGTCCGGCATTCACCTCGACCACCACCACCCACTGTTAACCGCACGGCAGACGCCACCGCCTCCGCCCTGGAGCACGACCCTGAACGCAGTACGCATGCGAAGAAGGGCAAGAAGCGTCCATTGGACGCATGGTCCGATTCAACAACGGATGACTCGTCCTAGGCGACCAGGGTGTAGCCGTGGTGCAGCAGAGGGCAGGCGAAATGCGGCTGTGCGTGCGTGTATACTTGCTGGCGTGTTCGTGGTGGAATATGGACGTGCAAAAAAATAGTTGCTGCTGCAATGGCAGCCATGGAATGACGAGGGACACCCCTATCCCTGCCAGATGCAGAGCCACCTCTGCTGGTGGCAGCGTCAAGCGCCTACGGCATAGGAAAGTCAGAGCGATGTGTTGCCACTAATGTCAGAGGTGAGACTCTGGATAGCATTGTCCTGCATCAACCTGCGACAGCGAGCAGGTGTGTGGCCACCCATGTGATGGGCAGAGTGCCAGCGTGGCTCGAGCGTCTCTCACCCCCGGCCCTCACACGGCTTGCTGGTGTGGGGAGTCGGACCCACCCCTAGGGATGCGCCAGGTGTGGCGACCACCACAATGGGAACGGCTGTGAGGCGACCTGTAGAGCCGGAGGGTGGATCGTGTGCGAGGAAGGGGGACCGTGCTCTCCGATGAATGAGTCGGCGCATTTCGGCAGCGCGGTTGTACCGCTGCTACGCACCACGGGATGCGGGCCTGTGACAGGTCAGGCATCGGGACGTTCGACCTTACGTTATATGACGGAGAAATCGAGCTGCTGACGCAGAAAGCATCCCACAGCTGCAAGGACGACCTCTTCGACTGTTGCACCCATCACTAGTATCGCGAGTAGGCGTGCACGTGGTGCTGCCTCTTCTCCTGCGGCTCACCTGCGTGCGTGCGTGCTCTGGTATTCTCAGTTTTTATGTTTTCTCGTCTGATGAGAGCATGTAGCGCATGCCGAATGCGTACGCAAGTGAAAAGAGAGGGCTGCCGGGACGTGCAGCTGGACACGAGTATGGGTGTGGGTGTGTGTCTCCTCGTGCCAGCAACACGGTCTTGTGCAATGCTGTGCTGTGCTGCATGTCTGTGTATGTTGCGAAGGCGTGTGTTGCAGTTTCTGCTGCGGAAGCAGTTACATGTCTGCCATTCCTCTCCACTTCACTTTTCTGTTCTAGCTCGATATGCACACGCACACACGCTCCGATGGGGTGGTGGAAGAAAGGGGCGCCAAGAATGATGTGGCTGGCGGGTTGTGGAACGAGGGGGTTGGCCTACCGAACTTCCCTAGCGATACCCGCATCTTCTCTTCTCCTTGCCGTGTTGAGCGGGTCGAATCTGCTTGAGCATGGATAGAGAAAAGTCTGTGCATGTGTCGCGTCTCCTCCTCCCATCGCTTTGCTCCTCGACCCCTATACCTTCAGTGTGCCTCCGTGTGCGTGCGCGTGTACGTCCCTTCGACGGCCCGTGTCTCCCCTGTCGTTGTGCGCTTGTATTCTTTCTCCTTTATTTTATGTAGTCCCTCCACGCTTCGCGAATGAACATCTGCGTGCTCGGCATCCTCCAGTGAGCCGTGCACGCATGTGTGTGGATGTGGGTGTGGGTGTGGGTGTGGGTGTGTCCGTCCTACTCACTTTTATGTATGTGTGCGTGTCTCCGGCCTATTCGCCCCTAAAGCCGAAATACATCGCCCACGCCCTCTGCCGTCCCCCCTCCCCTCCTCCTTTGCAGAATGGGAGGGGGACGACAGAGCGAGGAGCCCAGGCGACGCGCCGTCACGCGGAGGCGCACGTGATGAGCCGGTGTGAGCGTCTAATGCCCTCCCTTTGCCCCTCACATACACCCCCACCTGTGTGTCTCTCACACACATGTACATCCATGCACATTCGCCTCTGCTCCCCTGCCCGCGCCATTTGCCGGGCACCGCTGCGCCGCGCTCCCCCCTCCACCCATCCACCCCTTCACCCATCCCCCCCCACCACCACCACCAACCTTCAAGCGGCTGATAAATCGCGGCCTTCGAACGAAGCGACTGCAGCCATCAAAGCTTCAATACGACCGCGAAGAAGGGCGCGTGCGGGAGGGGAGCTCTGCCTTTGTCGCTCTGGGTGCGTGTGCCGGCGCCTATTGCTGCCGTTTGCCGTACAGGGTGAAGACAGCGCGGTCGGCAACTCTTGTGCTGTGCGGCTCCTCCGTGCCACGAAGAGGAATGCGGCGATACGTGAGGTGCGCATGGGTGCACCGAGGCGGCCGATGGGCAATCACCACGCTAGCCAAGGCAGCCGTGGCGTCAGCCGCCGCTACTCCATCGTTGCTGGTGTCTTCTAGCGTCCTCACCACTTCACGCCACTGCACGACGACAAGCGCATCGGCAGAGGTACCAGCGCAAGGCGACGACGGCGACGCGCTTGTCCCTCACCTCAAGCAAGACATGGAGGCACTCGAGACGCTGCGCTCCATCGCGCCTGTCAGCTCCACGGAGGAAATCCAGGCAATGATCAAGAGCGCGAAGAACGCTCGCGAGGTGCGGATGGTGCTCGAGAGGATCGTCTACACGCATCACCTCTGCTTTGACCTGCTCAACGGTCACGGCTACCGTGTTGCGGTGCTGCAGACGCTGACAGCCGTCGCACCGCACGCGAGCTGCATGTACGAGTGGTTCGACTGCGTCGCCCGCTTCCGGCGCCTGGGCTTCACGCTCACCCGCACGTACGCGGCGGAGGGTTTCACGACGATACGGCAGTGGCTGTCACGGGAGTTCCTTCACCGCGGGAGATCGCCCAGCATCGTCACGGGGGGCACGGCGCACATCAAGGAGCTGATGCAGTGGTGCCTCGAGGACCGACTTGTCTTTGACCACGTCCTCTACACCCGCATCGTGTTTTTACTGACGATGATCGTCAGCTACTTGGACCGGCAGAACTTGTACCGCGCCTCCTTCCCGGAGGATTTCGCGAAGCGTGACGGTATCGTGGTCGAGTGGATCGTGACTAACGAGCGGTGTGTCGACTTTGACGAGTGCGTGCTGCAGTGCGACGCCGTGATGGAGGAGTTGCTGGAGCAGATGCGGCAGGACATTCCGTCACGCCCTCCGTTCAGCTTCATGTACCGCCTCGCGGACTACTACTTCGCCACCGACAACGTGGAGAAGATGATCGCCGTGATGGAGGATGCGGAGAGCTACGGCGTGAGCGTGGCGGAGAGCACGACGGCAAAGCTGATGCAGATGGCATGTGCCTTCAACTCTCCACAGGTGCCGGAGCTGCTGCTGCGGTGGCGAGTGCTGCCCCCTCAGTGTGTGCTGGCCACGCCGGACGTGAGCCGCCTCCTCTTCTTCTACAGTCGTTCTGGCGGCGGCCTGCCGTGCCCGCACTGCGGAGAGCCCTTCAATCATCGGAACGTCAGCGTGTACTGCTGGCTGCAGACGCCGCCGCATCAGCGGCAGTGCCCGGCGCTGCGCAAGGCGCGCGTGCAAAAGGGAGAGTTAGAGGAGTCGCAGGAGCTGCCCCAGAACGCGGACTGGTCGGCACAGGCCTTTGGGCTCTTCGAGCTCTCGCGTGCCCGTGCCATTGAGTGGACGGCGGTAGAGTGGCGTGGCTTCTTGCTCTGCTGCATCTTCTCTCCGCGCGCCATGGAGGCCAAGGCGCTCATGGACCAGCACCTTGACGTGACGGAAATGGATGACTTCTTGCGAGCCGCCTGCATTCGACTGCTGCGCCACCACGCACCAGCAGAGGCATGGCCCACCCTAAAGAAGTGGAAGCAGCGACAATGTAACATGTCGCCCATTGCGCTGCAGGAGGCGCTGATGGCCGCCTCGATGGTGGCGGACGCTGCCACGCGGCTGGAACACATAAAGGCGGTGTGGCAGCTGCTTCTGGAGAAGGATAGCTACGTTATGCCCCTGACACGCCGTTTCTATCAGCGACGAATGGATGAGCTGGCAAAGAGCTATGCCGCCGCCGCCGGTGGTGACGAGAAGTCGCAAGACGGCTTGGCGACGGAGCGGGAGGAGGCTCAGCTAATGCAGAAGGTCGTGGAGATGCAGCCGCGCCACGTATCGCTGCTCGATATGAAGGACAGCGCCGCCGACTTCGTTGTCGGGACACGTCGCAAGAACGTCTATCGGCCGCGTTAAGCTAGTAGACCGTGTCCGTCCCGCTTCCCCACCTCGCCTCCCTGCAGACATGTGCGCCAACGTATCTGTGAAATTGTCGGTCACAACGAGGGAGGGACTGGTGGTGGTGGTGGTGTGTGTGTGGGTGAATGTTGACGTATCTGTGCAGGTGCACGTGGGAAGAGGCGCCGGGGTGGTCTCCCCCCTCCCCGGCTGCAGTTGATCCCTTCGACCGATGCGCTTGTGGTTGTGCTCACAGCGTGCGTTGAGACACGTGTGTCTCTCCCACACAGAGACAAGAGAATACGAAGAGGAGGATCACTGAGCATCTGCGCAATGTACGGCCGAGACCGCCTGCCACAGCTCGCCACTTCCGTCTCGATGGGCGATGCGCTTAGACGAGATGGAGAGTGGGGGAGGGAGAACTGATAATACGCGGCGGCACTGATGGCACTTGCCTCCCCCTCCCCCCTCCCCCGCCTGGTGTGCCAAAGCGGCTCTTACCATGTGCTGTGTCATCACCCGCCCCTTACCCGCCTTTCGACCATGCCTGACACCGTTCTCCCTTTCTCTTCCTCTCACTCTCTCTGTTTTGGGGCACCTCCCCAGTACACATTGGCCCGACACCAGCAGCGAAGGACGGACGACCGCGTCTCTTGGCTACCGACACGGGTGCCACCGCCCCCAGTTCCTGCATTGTGACACTCATAGACACATACATACGCTCCCTTGCCGCGTATCGAGACCAGTACTTGTGTCTCCCTCCCCGCCCCACCATCACCCCCGCCACACGTCACATGACCGCCTCGTTGTCGTCGTCCCCGGTGCGGCACCCAAGCGCCAGCAACGCCGCCATTCCAGCGGCGAGCCACCACATCCCCCCGCCTCTCAACGGGTACGCTTTTCTCGAGCACCGCCGCAGTGCCCTTTCACACGACACCTTCATCGCCCGCGATGTGCGCCAGCAGCAGCAGCATCCGGAGCAGCAGGATAACGACCAGGCGAAGGTCATCATCCGCGTTTACGCCTTGGAGTATCTGCGCCGCGATGAGGAATGCCGATTCGCCCTTGAGCGGGAGTGCCTGACGGCGCGTCTGGTGGTGCATCCGCATCTACTGCCACTGGGCACCCCCTTCACCTCCAAGACGGATTTGTTTGTTGTCGAGAAGTATTGCGCCGGCGGCGACCTCTACGAGCTGATGGCGTCACTCGCCAAGGAGGACCCCATCACCTCGGAGACGGGGGCGGCGAAAGGCGGAGCGCCGCCTCGCAGCAGCACCGGGCTGCCCACCAACACCGTTAAACGCTTCATGCGAGAGCTGCTCTCCGCCGTGCAGTACCTGCACCGCACCTGTGGACTCGTGCACCGAAACATCAAGCTCGAAACCCTCTTCATCGACGAAGAGCAACACCTTCGACTTGGTAGCTTCGGACTGTGTGCGGTGCTGCCACCACCGAGTGTGGAGACGGGAGACAGAGAAGGGGCGTTGGATGCGCTGGAGGACACGGCGTCTTCCTCACATGCGCCTCTGCGGCTGTGCTGCGGGTCGAAGCACTACGCCGCGCCGGAGCTAGTGCAGGGTCACCCTTATCAAGGCGAGGGCGTCGACGCCTGGGCCTGTGGCATCGTGCTCTTCGCTCTTCTCACCGGCTGCTTTCCGTTCGACAGCAACGACGGCGACGAGGCCCTCTTCCGACTTCTGTGCGGCGATGTGGAGGCCCACCTGGCGCAGCATCCGGCCATGGCGGCCATCGACGACCCTCAGGCGTGCGACCTGGTGCGCAACTTGCTGCGGCCTAATCCTGACGCCCGCTACACCGTCTCCGAGGCGCTTGAGCACCCGTACCTGTGGGAAGCGTGAGCAGGGGAAATGGAAGGCAGGTGAGAAGCGTGGTGAGATGACGCCGACAGAGGGAGCTGGCAGGAGCGTTGCGCATCGCATCCACAGCACCGCTGCACTCGTCTACTCCCCACTCCATGTGCGTACGCTGCACAAGCACACGCACCCATGCGCGCACTTCTTCGCACCCGCTACACTTGCATCGACGCAGAGGCCACCCAAGCACCGCAAGGCAAGCCATGCGCCCTACGCAGAGGGACACCACATGGCCCTCCCCGTCCTCTCCATCCTGTTTGAAGAGTATTATCCTCACCTCCACCCTCGTCATCGGCCCGTGGACAACGGTGCGGCACACGGCGTGGGCGGCTGTCTTGCGCTGCACATGGGGAGTTTGATCTGCGGCTGTCATCCCTTACCGTCCTCTCTCTCTTCCGACGCGCCCCATGAATCGCCGTCACCCCAACCCTTTCAACCCACTCCGCTTCTCTCTGCCTGGCACCTCACCACGCTACGCGCACTCGCTCGCGTCTCAGTGCATTCGTTTGCGGCTGTGTTTCCGCAGGTAGCGCCGACATGTGCTCCACGGAGGTAGCAACGACGCAGCGGCCACACATACTCCGCCATGCGGTGCTTGCGCCGTTGCTGGGGCACCTGGCCGTCAGCGCCCTCCTCGTGCCAGCGGCTGTGGTCGCTGGATGCCGTCATGAGCGCGCCACAGACGTCGGTGGAGGGATTGCTGGGCCAAGTGCGACAGCAGGCGGCAACGTCGCCAGTCTGGAGTGTCGACTTCAGTGCATTGCTCGAGCGCTGCTTCACCGTCGGGTGCCACTCCCCTCCATCACAGGCGCAACTCATGGGCCGCGTGGCCGCCACCCTCGCCACCGTATTGAGTGCCAGTGAGGCGCCGTGTGTGACGGCGCTCAGCGTTACGCTGCCAACACCGGAGGCAGCGGTGACGGTGCTGCGGCTGTGCCAGAGCACTCCCCTTCTCGCCTCTCTAGAGTCACTGGAACTCGTGGTAGACGTGGCAGCCGTGCGCACCCGGCAGGAGGGCATGGAAGGCACGAGTGGGCACGAGGTGGCGGCGCTGCTGCGGGAGCTGGCCGCGCATCAGCGGCGCAGAGCTGGCCAGTCTCACTGGACGTCACTCAGCGTCCGGTCGCGCGACACAAGTGCGCCCGGCGTCTTCACCGTGAGCTTGCACGCACAACCACAGCACCACGTAGTGCAGCGGCTGTGGGACGACGTCATGGTAAGTGCCTTGGCGGAGCTCGTGGCAGCAGCGCCGTGGACTCGGGTAGCGTTTTGTCATGCTAACCTCACCCCTAGCAGTTACCAGGCTCGTCAACGGCTTTGGGCATCGTTCGACAGCGTTCACGCTTCTCTCGCAGTGCTGGACTTGACGGGGGTGCCGCACGCTCACGAGCTCATTGCTTCCCGGAAGCTGCGTCACCTAACCCATCTCTCCTCTCTCGATGTCAGTCACACGCAGCTCGAGGAGGACGCCGTGCAATGCCTGCTGAGGGACGTGCAGGATGGCGTCGGTGGGTGGTGGCTGCTGCAGCATCTGGGCTTGGCGCAGTGCGAGGTGAGCGAGGCCGTTGTGACGCTCCTGCACGATCAACACGAGCAGCACGCGAGAAAAGATGCGCCTTTGCTAGAATCTTTAAACCTGTCGGGCGCCCGCCTGTCGTGTTGTGCCGCCTTCGTCATGGCAATGTGTCTGATGCAGTGCACGCGACTGCGACTCCTTCAGACGCGTCACTGCCACCTTCAACCCGCCTCTCTCGAGAGCATGGCAGCGGCCCTGCGGCACGCCACAGGACTGCAAACATGGGTTCTGTCCCTCAACAAGTTCGGCGACGAAGGGGTCACGGCGCTCACCAAGCACGCGCAGTGCTGGCCCTCACTCACAGATATGGATCTCTCGCGGTGCCGGCTAACCTGTGCAAGCGTCCACGCCCTCAGCCGCGCGCTTCCTCACTGGAGCAAGCTGCAGTCACTGCGGCTGGTGGGCAACGACTTGCGGTGGCAGCCACCGCCGACACTGTCTTCGTCGTCGAGCAAAGTGGAAGGCGGTGAGAACGGGAGGGACATGGGCGGCCTCTTCGCCTACGACCCAGCCTACATGAAGGCCCACGGCGGCAGTTTGAAGGTGCCCACCTCCTTCGAGCTCGAGCGGCGTGACCGGAAGGAGGGCCGCCGGCGCTACAGTGGAACGGAGGAGTTCGCCGAGGCGGTGGCACCGATCGCTCCGCCGCTAGAGGCGCTTGGCGAAGCACTTTCCATGTGCTCGCAGCTGCGGGTGCTGGACGTGAGTGACAGCGCCATGGCGGACGCGCAGCTTCTGCAGCTCGTCACCCACTTCACTGGGGCTGCGCTGGAGGAGCTGCGGCTGGCTGCCAACCCCCTCTTCGCCACTGTGCCAGCGCTTGACGCACTGGTCCAGCTGCTGTGGCGCACGCCCAGCCTCTCTGTGCTGGACCTGTCCTTCACCGGACTCGGCGACCTGGGTGTATCGATGATGTGCGACGGTACTGCTGGAAAGGACGGCGGTGTGCTCAAGTCCATGCCTGGATTGCACACGCTGCTGCTGTCTGGCTGCGCCGTCGAGTCGCTCGGCTGGGAGTCACTGGCAGCGGCGGTGAGTCAACTCACGTCGCTACGCCACATCGCCCTGCACCACAATCGCGTGTCCAAAGTGGCACTGCTCGAGGAGCTCTTGTGCCAACTTGTCACGGTGTCCTCCCTTCAGTCCGTGAACCTAGCGGGGTGCGTGGACTCTACCGAGTCGGTGCGCCGCCTGCAAGACGGTGCGGTGTGCCGTGCCCTTCGAGAGCGCGGAGTGCAAGTGCTCCTCTGACGCTGCCGACGAAGAGGACACATGCACCGTAGCGAGAAGCGGGAAGTTGGTGTTGCTTGTGAGAGGAACGCTCGCTGCTGGCTCGCTAGTGCGTCACGCAGGGCGACGTGGCGCGCTGAACACGAGCGTTAGACACTGGCACACTCCCATCGATGACGGGTACGACATGGGCGAAGGAAACGGTCGGTAGAGTGGCAAGCAGCGGTGTGCGCGCGTAAGTCCGCCATGCGTGCATCGAAGCTCTCCTGCCCTCACCCTCCCCTCTCTCTTCATTCTTCATGGACATGGTATGTAAACACCCGTCGCTTCCGGCACACATACAGACACTCGCGCGCACTCTGCCCCGTCCTTGCTTTCCCCCCTACGCCATCACCAACACCGCTACGTGGTGCTCTGGATACCGCTTTCTTGCTGTGCATGGCCACGTGTGCACCCATGCGTGGGTTGCTGGGGGTGGACAGCTAGCGATGGACTCCTCTGCCTATGAGGCTCCGCTGAGAGGAATCTGTGTGTGTGTATGTGCAGGCTCCCTACCCCTCTCCCTCTTCAGCTATGAGTCGGTGTGTCCTCTTCTGCCTTATGGCACCTGTGTGGCGCGTCTTTGTGGCGACGGTCGTGATAGTCGTTGGTCCGTGTTGCCTGTACCGGTGGGCCTCCGCGTGGCACACAACTCTGTTTTGTACGGCGCCTTTATCGAGGCCTCGTGAAGGTTGCAGGGAGGGCGGCGCTTTCGAGGCACACGCACATGCGGGCGCACCGCTGACGTGTTCATCTCCCTCTTCGTCTCCCCCGCGCGTGTGTACGTGTGTGTGTGTGTGTGCCTCTCTCCCGCTGTCGACAGCTACGTAACACGTGAGACGGAGCTGAACGGCAGCTAATGATCCCGTCAGCTGCCTGAAGATGCATGTGTAGTCCTCGACCCACCAGCCACCTTTCCTATGAGGGTGCTTCAGTCCGACCCTCAAGGGGGCGTGCAGCTACTGTGTTCCCCTCAGCCGACCTCACTCCGCCACCCCGCCAGTCCCCGACCGCAACTGCAGGTGCACCGTAGTCGGCCAACTTGCACCACCAATGCCCTCTCTCCCCCTTTTCCTCCCCACTCCATCCCCCCACCCCGCTCTGCCGCTGTAGCAGACGAAAGGAATACCGCACAAGAGGAAGTGCGGCAGACCCTCTCCCGCCGCAGTCAACCACACACGCGACAAGCGGAGTAATGCCGCCGAGTGCGCACTGGGGCAAGCGCCCACGCGAGGGCGACGGTGACGAAGCCTTCGCGCGTTTTAGTGAGCTCTCTCCGGCGCAGAAGCTGGAGCGACGGCGCCAGGAGCGCGCGGAGAAGAAGGAGCGGGACCGCACACTGGCGTACTTCAGGTCTGTTCAACGGGCGCTGGAGGAGCAGGGCAGCGGTGGCGGTGATGCAGGTGCCCTCGCCTCCATCGTGGACGGCTTCTTCTCGGAACTGCTGAAGCTGCTAAAGGCGGACTCGTCGTTCTACATCCTCCGGAATGGCACGGCGTGCCGCGTCGTGGAGCTGGCTCTGGCTAACGCGCTGCTGCTGCACGTCAAGTCCCTTCTTTACGTCTTTCTCGGCCACATTTGTGAGCTGCTCATCTCCCCTGTCGCGAGCTACACGCTCGAAACGCTACTGGCAAGCCTGTCGCAGGGTCTCAGTGCGCTCGCGGACACGAACCCGGAAGGCCTGGAGGCTGAACTCGCCGAGGGCGGCGTCGGCATGCACACCGGCAGTGGTGTCCCGAGCTCTGCCACGCTGCTGAGCTCCATGGCAGAGGAGATGTGCGAGAACGCCGAAGACCTCATCGTTCACGACATCGGCGGCCGTGCCCTGCGCTCGGTGGTTCTCGTGCTTGGTGGACACTCTATCAGGCAGGCGCCGCTGCCCGTCCACCCGGTCGCTTTCCCACGCGTTCTTGGCACACTGGCAGAGGTCGTCATCAAGGCGCTGGAGGAGGGCTACAGCCGCGAGTACCGGACGGCGAGCCCAGCAGAGGCGTGGATGGCAGCGGTACAGGTGCCGGCGACGAGCCTTGTCGTGCAGAGCCTCTTGCGCGTGAGTAACGAGGGCAGCGTTGTGGACCGCTGCGTACGTCAACGCATCGAGCAGCTGTCCTACAAGGGAAAGCCACTCTTGCACCACTTGCTTGTAGACACACTCGGCTGCCACGTCTTCCAGAGCTACCTGCAGGTGCCGCCGCCGACCGCGGTCGTGGTCGAGGGCGACGCCGCCGCCGTGCGTGCGAGTGCATCGGCAGGGGAAAGTGACGGCAGCTCCGAGGCGGCGTCGGTACCGGGCGGGGACACGTCCTGCTGCTGGTCACGTGCGGCCGGAACGGTCACTGTCGAGGTGAACAACCTCCTGAAACCCGGCAGCGATCTTGTTGCTCAGACGAGCTACGTTCTGCAAGACCTCGTCCTGTACGCGCCGACGGCCACCCACCTCCAGTGGCTTTGGAGGCGCGTGTTGGAGCCGCGACTGGCGCTCTTGTTCGACGTGCCAGCACTGACGCCGGTGCTCGTACAGTTGGTGAAGCGATGCGCGTTCGAGAGTTTCATACTGACGCCTTCCGCGTCCTCGGGGCTGGCGGCTGCCAGCGATGCAGCAGACTCCGCGACTGGGGAAGTGAGCCACCACGGTACAGTGCTCCCCGCCGATGTTCTCAGGACGCTGCGCAAGGATGTCGTCCACCATGTGCGCTATTCGCCCGTGCCCGTCACCTTCCAGACGGTGGTGTGTACGTCGGTGTGCACTTTGGCGAAGCAGCGGGCTGTGAAGGGGGCGGCGCAGTATCTTCTCGTGGACGGGGCGCTGGGTGACAAAGGTTACGAGCTGGCACGCTTTCTCCTCCACCTACACCCGACGGCATCGATGGTGTTGCAGTACTCTCTCGACAAGCTGCAGCGCGACGACCTACTTGCCCTGATGTGCCACCAGAAGGGCAGCCTCTTCATGCAGCAGTACATCAAGGTGTCCGCCCTCGCCGTGCCCAAGTCGACGGCAACCTACACAGGAGGCGATAAAGGTGTTCACGTCAGTGATGCAACGGATACTGCTGCGGAGTCGAAGAGGCCGCTGATGCGACTCTTCCGCCGCCTGCAGTCGTCCCTTAGCACGCTTATCTACGACAGGTACGCCGCCTTCATGCTGGAGGGGCTGTACGAGGCAGCTTCCATGCCGGTGAAGGAGGCACTGGTGAAGTCGCTGGTCCCGCTTTATCGGGAGATGCGGACGCAGAGCAGTGGCTCAACTCCTACACCGTCTGCGAGCGCGGAGGCGCCGCCATCAGTCGCCTCCGCAGCAGCAGATGACGAGGCTGACGAAGATGGCAAGCACGCAGACCTGACCCCAACGCAGAAGCGCTTCATCGCGTACAAGGTCATGTCGAGGTGCTGTGTGGAGCAGTACGTGCATCGCAAGGACGACTGGATCAAGCTGGCGGAGCGGCAATGCCACGCGCAGCGTCTCCTGCGTCGTATGCTATTGAGCGAGTAGCGTGCTCTCCTACCTGTGGCTACGTAATGGAAGCGTGTGTAGGCTGCAGCAGTAGCAGCGAAGAAGAGTGTGAGGTGGCCCTTCACCCCCCCCCTCTGCCGTGCCGTGCCGTGTGTCGGCCCGAGCCCCTCCTCCCTTGGGTTTGCCTCTCTAACGCCTCCCCGAGTAAGGCCTAACGCGCACACAAAGTAACGGCGAGAACAAGTAAAACCGTAGAAGACTGTACGCATGCGCATGACTCTGTTGCTCGGCGTGCGTCAAGCGTCGGGAGGGAGAGTAAGGGCCGAGGGGCGGTGCCATGCCGTAGTGGCACGCCGTGTCCTCTCTCTCGGTTGCCCAGCAACAGTCACACGCACGTCTCGGTGCACATGGGGACACAAGCGTGTGCCTCTGCCTCCATCTTCCGCTGGTCTTCATCTTCGCTTTTTCCCTCCACGACACTCCCGCTGGCGCACACATACACGCGCGCGCACTGCCCACCCACCACCACACAAGGCACACATTACAACGCGTGCACCAGCGAATTTTCTCCTTACCATGGCCGACACGGCACATTCAACAGCGCTGCCGGTGTTGGGCGAGGAGAGGCGCGGCAGTAACGGTCGCCTCGCCACCATCGCGGCTCCGGTATCCGCGGATGGCTCCATGGACCACGTGGCGCTCTACCGTCAGTTCTGCGCGGAGGAAGGCTGCAAGGTGAACTCGGCGGTTCTCCGCTACATGCAAGACCGCGGCGGCCACTTCAGCCTCGAGCGGCTGAACCTGAGCAGCAACTACCTCGGCTCCAAGGGGCTGCGGCCAGTGATCCGGATGATTGACCTGTGCCAAACCATCGTATCCATCAACCTCGAGAATAACGGAATCAACAACGACGCCGTTATGGACCTCTGCGAGGTGCTTCAGCGCCACGTCAGCATCACCGCGCTCAACCTAAGCAACAACCCCATCTCCGTTGCAGGGGGGAAGCGGCTGCTGCAGCTTGTCGAGGATAAACCCCGCATCACCGAGTTGCTTCTCAACGGGACCGACATCTTCGAAGGGTCGCAGAACCGCATCCGCATGGCCCTGAAGCGCAACTCCGCTACCCAGCTAGGCGCTGGACCGCGCATGGAGGTGAACAAGGAGGTGGCGAGCCCTGCCGCCCTGGCCAGGGCCGCACGGTGTCAGCCGCCGTCGCCCCCTGCGCGCCGGCGCAGTGGCCCCGCGACGGCCAAAACCCTGCCTGCCTTGACGCCGCCCAAAGCCACGTTGCAGGCGATTCATCACCCCCGCAGCGCCGACAGGGCAGCCGCAGACGGCACCTCTGCAGGGGCAGCGTCGACATTCAGTGGTGCAGTGTCGCACCGTAGTCCTGTGAATGGGGCGTCAAGTTCTTGCAACGGCTTCTCGTACAGTGCTACGTCCGCCGCGGCATCGGAGACGTCGCCGCGGTACACGTGGCATGAGGCCACGCTCGGAAGACCACATCCTCGCCCGCCGCCCCCCGCGGTGGCCTCGCAGGAGCACAAGAGTTTATCCCTGAGCAAGGTCAAGGACCTCAAGACGCTCTTCGCCGAGCGGGCGCGGCTGCTCACGGAGATCAACCGGGGGGAGGCCAGCCGGCGCGCTTATGCGGTGCGCCAAGAGCTGCTGGCGCTCGAGCGTCATGGCCGACCCACCGAGGACACTGCCAGCGGTGCGCAGCCCCGCACGTACCCCGGCGCTGCGACAACAAGCATTCCCCTGCCAGACCCGCTGACCAACGTGGACGAGGAGGGCAGTACCACTGCCAACATCATCGGCGGCGGCGGCGAGAACGCCTCCGTCGACACTTCCGCCGCGCCACACATCGCCGTGTCTAGTGGCGAAGAAACAACGGCAGCGCCGCAGTGCAGTGACAACGCCAACGCAACGTCCCCACCCTCCTCCCCGGCAGGTGCAAAGGCGTGCATCACTGACACCCCGGCACCGGCCACGGTGGTGGGGGCGCAGTCTGCTGGGGCGGTCCTCGGGGACAGGACTGCCGTGGCTATCCCGGAGGAGCGGCCCCAGGCTCACACCATCGACGATGTGTTGGCTCTGACTCGCATGAAGCTCCTGACCACGGAGGAGCAGTTCACGGTGCTGTTCGACCAGGGTTGTCGCGAGTACATGAATCGAAACTTGGATGCCGCGTACATGGCGTGGAGCGAAGCGATGCGGATGGCGGTGCGTGAGGGACAGCGGGAGTGGATGGCGGTGGTGGCGAGCAACCTGCAGCGGCTCAGCTACGAGCTCCTCGTCGAGGAGGGCGCCTCGTACCTCGAGCACGGTGAGCTGGACAAGGCGCTTGAGACGTTCAAGCTCTCCTACGAAGTGGCCACGAAGGCGAAGAACGCAGCCTGGGAGCGGGACATGCGCACGGCGCTGCAGAATGTGCAGAAGGCGCTCTTCCACCGCTGCCACGAGGCGGCCCTGCTCCTTTTCCGCCGCGCTCAGGAGGACATGAGTGGCGGCGTCGCAGCTACGACGGTGACGGAGGACGACTATTTTCTGATCCCCGGCACGGAGGAGATGGTGCGCCACACCGCCGCCTTCGTGCGAGAGTGGTCGTGTCTGCTGCTGCTGAAGGAGGCGGTCGGCATGTGGGCGGAGGCGACTCGGGTCACAGCGCGGCTCAGCGAGGCGGCGGCCGCCCCGTTGAAGGAGTGTGTGAAGGATGCCGTGTCGCTCGTCGCCGCCTTCATTGCGGAGCACCACTTCAACGCGACGTCGCCGACGGGCCTGACGTGGTTCGGCACGGACGCCTACCTCTACCACGAGTGCATCCTCCTCAGCGAGTTGTGGTGCGACCTCATCGCGTACAGCGAGCAGAACTTGCATCACGGGCTGCTGAGCGCCATCTGCGCCGCCCAGCTGGGTGAGCTGTACGTCGCCACCTTCCAGCTTCCGCAGGCCCTGGTCCAACTGAACAAGCTGGTCACCTACGGTCGAACCCAGCGATCCGCTGTGCTTGAGGCGGCGGGCCTGACACTGTGCGGTCGTGTGCATCTTCAGCGGGCCGACTACGCACTGGCGGAGGCGGCCCTCGAAGAGGCCCTGCGACTCTGGACGGCGCTGCAGAGCGATCCAGCGCCGAAGATGCTGGTTGACAGTCGCGACGCCGGAGTGTGGCATCGCTACGACGTGGCCCTGATGGGCGCCTCTTCGGTGACAGCAGACGAGTCCGCCGCCGTATCCGCACAGGCGACGGCGGTTCAGGAAGGTGCGGCGAGCGCGCCTGCCAAAGCGGCGGTTGCCGTCCCGGACAGGCTTGAGATGAGAGGCACTACTGGCCACGACAACAGCAGCAGCACCCGCTTTCGCATCGAGACGCATCTCCCGACGGACGCGGTCGCCGTCCTCGCCAACATGTGCCGGCACTACAAGGTATGCCTGCTGCTGCACACGTACCGCTACAGCGCCGCCCTAGAGGCGCTGGAGAACAGCCTCAACGAGGCCTATAGCGACACCCTGCGCGAGAAGCTGAGGCACAACTTTCACCTCAGTCCGTCTCTCGATGAGATCGCCGCAATCGCCGGCGTGCTCAAGACATCACTGGTCTTTTACACCCTGACCACCAAGTACGACTGGGTCGTCAAGGAGAGCGCCTACGCAGCGGAGGACTCGCTGTGCATCTGGGTGGTTTCCGAGTCCCGGGAGATGCGCTTTGTGGCGGTGAACTTGGCCAGGGACTTCAAGTGCACCCTAAGGGGCCTCATAGCCTCGCTGCGGCAGCGGCTCTGCATCGAGCCGGAGATGGCGGTGCAGCCGGACATTATCACGGAGCTGCCGAGTCGCTCCTGGCAGGAGCCGCTGCGGACGCTCTACCAGGCGTGCATCTACCCCATCATCGGCTACGTGCGTGCGCTAGACTCGCATCTGCTGCTCGGTGACGGCATCATCACCGTGGTGCCAACTGGGCAGCTGTGGCTGGTGCCCTTCCACGCGCTGCTGAACGTCAAGGCCGGCGACCGGTATTTCGTCGAGGAAGCTGCCGTCCAGATGGCCTTTTCCGCTACGCAAGCCGCCCTCGCCGCCCTCAGCGCGGAGCGGGTGCAGCAGCAGGACCTGCACCGCGAGGTAGTAACGGTGCAGCGCGACGCCGAACACGGCGCGGCCGACGCTCTCTTCTACACGCCCTTCCCGTCCGACACGGACAGGTCGGAGCAGGAAGGCGCAGCGGTTGTCGAGATGCTGAATGCGGGACAGGTGCAACTGGTGGAGAAGCCCCGCCGACACTCCGCCCCTGAGAAGGTTATCTTCACCCGCAAGGTAGAACTCGTGGAGGACGTGGAGTCGCTGCGGACAGCTCTGCCGCGCGCCCGCGCCGTGCACATCGCCACAGCTACAACCGCAGCAGCTCCGCTCTCGCGGGCGAGCCCGATCGACAAGACTGCCTCGCGGCCAGAGGACGAAGGAGGTTTACTGATGCGCACTGCCGCCCCGATGGGGGACGTTGGCGTGATGCGGGCGGCCGAGATTGCGCATATGGAGCTGGCGGCGGAGCACGTGATCTTGACGAACACGAACATGTCGCCGCAGCACACGGACGGCATCCGCGACGACGTGCTCGGGCTGCTGCGCGGCTTTTTCGGCAGCGGTGTGCCGTGTGTGATTGCGGGGCAGTGGTGCACGCCAGACATGAAGCCGATGGAGCTCTTTCGGTATTTCTACGCGCAGCGGTGCCGCCCGCTGCCAACGTCGCCGGCCAACTTGTCTGCTCATACGGACATCGCCTCCAGAGGCAGCGTGAGCGCCAGCAACGAGCAGTCCTCCAGGGCTGCACAGCCGCAGCTCGTCGCCGGAGAGGAGGAGCCGAAGGAGAAAGGGGAAATGGTGCGCCATCGTGCGTTGCTGCTCGCCCGCTCTATCCGCCACCTTCTCACTGATGAGCCGGCGATGCGCTACCGGCCACGTGTGTGGGCGGGCTACTACTGCATTGGCAGCGGGTGGTAGTCGCTCAGCGCGTCCCTTGGTTATTGCGGGGAGTGGGGGGAAAGGGAAAAACTGCGACGGTAGACCCGGCGGCGGCAACGTGTCTGCGTGCGCGTGCATATCGCACCTACCCACCCCCTTCCCTCATGTACAGTAGTAGACCGTCACACAACACGCTTCTTGGCGACTCGTGTTGCGGGCGATGCTTTTTCCGCCACTGGTGTGGCACTGTGGTCGTCCTAGTGGACTCTCCGCTTCTCACGTCATCCCTATCCGACAACGGCTAGTCGTGACACCAGACGGGTGGCGTGACGCGGGCGCCCCTCTCGCTCTCCGTGTGCGGGCGTGCGCGCGTGTATTCATTTCTCGCGCCTTCATGTAAACCACGACATCTGTAAAGTGCGCGCGGGCATCTGTGCGTGTATCACCCCTGCGCCAGTGCCACGCCCTCCCCTGCCGCTCTCTTCTCGTTAAGAGCGTTGATCAGCGCAGACGAAACTGGAAAGTCAAGGAAGGAGAGGATCATCCGTCTGGAAGGCCGGAGGCGGTGCATGGATGATGCTTCCTGAGGGCGGCTACTCTTGCCGGCCCATCCTCCCTCCACCCTTGCAACCTCTCTTGGGCTGAGCACCCTCGATGTCATGAAATAGTGGTGGTGGTGGTGCGAGCCCCGCAACTACGTAAATGGGTCCTTCACCAGCACACACACACACATCCATCCATCCCAGGACGACGCGTCTCTGGCGTCCCACGCGAAATGTGGAGGCGAGAATCTTGCTAAGCGCAACAGGTCGTATCATAGTGGTCTGTGCATGACCACCTGCGCACGCACACCCTCACCGAATCATCTTTCTCCGCCCGTCCCTTTCTCTCTCCGTTGTCAAGGCCCCGCTACGCTTTTGGGACTCTCAGTGCACAGTTGCGTGCTCCGCTACACATAAGTACACGGAGGGCGCGCGTTGTGATATTCTTCCCCTCCGCCTCTCCTGCCAGTGGTGCGACATCTCACCCCCCCCACTCCCTCCAGCTCTCTGCGTGTCTCGGCGTCAGCGTACCTGCCGCTTTCTTCCCTGACCAACTCAGCAAACCCGCGGCAGGGCACACGGACGCGTGGGTATAACCTCCACTCCACACACGATGAGCAGCGGTAGGCGCGACATCATCTTCTTCGGCTCCATCGCCGTCAGCATCATCGGCCATGAGGTGCATGATGGAGCCGTGGCGGCGCAGCTGGAGCGACAGAATGCCCGTATCAAGCTGAGCACCACCGCCAAAGCTCCGTACGTGAAGACGGAGGAGGTTTTCGGTCTAGACGCTACCTCGCCCCTCTACGAAATCCATTCCGCCGACTTCAAGGCCAGTCCGGCCAGCTCGCTCACCCCTCAGCGCGGCGCCTCTCATCCGCGGCACCACCGCCAGAAGGCTGCCTTCCTCCCTGTCATGCTGAAGCTGTCCCAGGACGCGGCGGTGGAGGAGGTGCCCTCGATCGAGGACCAGGATGGTGCACTTCTGCATCTAGACTCGCCGACGAACAACGCCGATCCGGCGCCGAGCTACGCCTCGGCCTCGGTACGCATCGAGGTCGGCATGTCGCGCAGCGGCGGTGACGCAACGCCGGTGGGGACGAAGGACGTCTTTCTGCCCTCGCTCAACTACCTTTCAATCCGTGACACGTGTACAGTTGTGCGCATCCCGGTATGGTCCGACACGATCCAGAAGTCGGAGACGGGCGAGGTGGACGTGGCGGAGCTGGACCGTCGGTCTCCGCAGCCGCAAAGAGCCGGCGACGGTAACAGCAGTAGCAGCGGCGGTGTGCTCGCAGGCGTGAGGGACCGCAACAGCAGAGGGGATGCAGTGAGTGGCGTGGCGCTCAGCGTGTACGCAATGATTCGTGTCATCAGTCTCGCGGAGAAGGTGCGCCTTGCCTTGGAGGCCGACGATGCCGTGCGTTGCCTCTTGGGCCTGCCAGACCCGGTGCCGAAGGTGAGTCTCGCCCTCACCCAGAGAGGCGATGCCCCGTACGGTGCCATGCCCCTCACAGAGCTCTATAAGCACCACCAGCAGTTTTTCGGCTATTACAGCAACACCACCATCAAGCACAGCAACGTGGTGACGCAGCGACTCGCCGAGGCGCCGCGTCAGCGCGAGGCCGAAGCGTCGTTCCCCCATCGCTGGAACACGCTCACGGTTGTGGACCTGCGACCAGCGCTCCTCGGCGAGGACGCGTTTGCGCCTCTTCTGGTCACCTTGGCCTACTGTGCCAGCCTCCGCGCCCTGTACGCCGACGGCAACCACCTCGGCGACCTCACCTGCGCCCGCCTCTCCGCCCTCTTCCGACGCCACCGCTACCTCGCCTGCGTATCACTCTCCAAGAACATCATTCACGAGGCTGGTGGCGAGCAGCTCTTGCGGCTGGTGCGCAACAACCTGCGTATCACGTCCATGCCGTGCCAGGGGAACTACTTCTCCGATGCGTTGCGCAGCCGCATCGAGGAGGTTGCCAGGAGAAACACCAGCGCCATTGCGCAGGATCCGCTGAACATCTTCTCCGCAAGCTACGACTATCTCACCGACCTCTCGAGCCTGCCCGACTCTCTGCAGCAGCAGGGCCTGCGGACGTGGGCAATGCTCTCGGCAGCGCCGGTGGGTGACGTCGACGTGATGGTGCGCAACTTTACCACGAGCACGCAACGCACCTTGGGCGACTCGCCAGTCGTCGCGATGCAGCGGGCGAAGGCGGCGTTGCGCGAACGCGAGTCCTTTTCTTTGATACCGCCGGCGGCGCTGGCGCCATTCTTGAACGAGATTATGCGCACGGTGTCGGTCGGGGTATCCCGCGTGCTGCCCGACCCTCTTGTGCGCTCGCTCTTCTCGGACATGGAGACAGTGATGGCACGGGAGCAGGAACAGGTCGAGGCTCAGCGTCGTGACGAGCTCGCCGGCAGCAGCCGCGACGCGTTGCTCCTGCCGCCCGAGGTGTGCGATGCCTTGGGTGGCGCGCACACCCCACCCGTCGACTCAGAGACGTTGTACGCTCGCTCCTTCGTGCGCATCGTCGTGGCGGCACTTCGAGGCGTGGCATTGGGCACGCCGTGGGCGGAAATCGCCAAAGTACTTGAGGGCATTGGCCGCGTGCATCGCGACCTCGGAGTGATGCCAGAGGACTACTGGCTCGCAGTGCACATCTTCATGACCTCGTTACGCGTCAGCTGTGGTGCGGAGTGCTACGATGCCGACAACGCATCCTCTTTCCTCGGCCTGCTGGCTCTGGCGGTGCGGACGGCGGCGGGCACCGACACAGTGCTGCAGTGAGCGGGGCACTGCATAGTGATTTGAGGCGGGTGGCCGCTCTGCTGCATTCGCGCAGCGTCATCAAGAGCGTGTCCCCGTTAATGGGGGCGCGTGCTTCTCTCTGCGCGTGTCACCACCGCCGCCTTCTCCCGCTGTTATCTGATCGTTTGTGGTGTCATGTGCGTTCCCGTTGATGTGTCTATAGAACCCCCCTCTCCACCTTTGTGTGGGCGGAGAGCGGTGGTGTGCGGACGGCTCCCCCCCCCCTCCCGCCCCTCCGCTCTCTCCATCCCTTCCGTCTCTCATCATCGAGTGTTCTTTGTCGCTTCACGCTCTTCGCATAGTGCTTTGAGTCATCGCTGCCCGTTGGTATCACTACCCGCGCACGTACCGCCTCCCTCCCCCTCCCTCCTCCCTCTCACGAGTGGAGGGGCACTAGGGTGTGTGTGTGTGTGTGTGCGGTGCATGTCGTCTTACCGGATGGGGCTCCGTAGAGAAAAATACACGGGGCCCTCGCAACTCCTGCGGCGTTGAAGCAGGAGACGGCTCGAGCGGCGTACGTCTTGCTATCGCCGTCGCCTCCTCCTGGGCGCAACCTCCCCCCCCCTTCCCTTCCCCTCCCTCGGCTGCGCCAACACACATGTTGTGCCGGTGCGCGCACATACACCCATGCCAAGTCACCACCTCGGCCATCATCACCACTTTGTCGCTCGCTCTCCGGAGTACACAATCATCGGTGAGAGGACGGAGGCTACGCACACCTCTCCAAGGGCGTGTGCCTGCCTCGTTGCTGCTACCTAGTCTGGCAAGCTCCCTCCTGCTCGCGGTCAGACACAGATCGACATACGGTCACACATGCGAAAACACGCCCACAGCCCCGGACGGCAAGCCAAAGACGATGAGCACGACATCCGTAGTGAAGCTGATGCCGCACGAGTACCTGCACGTGGAGGACACGAACACGTGTGAGGTGTTCACCCTTCTCGGACCCATCACCTACACCCTGTACGACCATCACCGCAAGTTGCACGAAACACCGCAGCCATGCGTTGTGGTGCCGCCCAGCCAATTTGTCACGGTGCAAAATCCGATGCACGTGGTCCCGACCTCCCTCATCGATAAGGCCGATGCCCCGCCAGTGTACACGCTGCTGCGCAGCTCACCTGGGTCCATCACGGGCCTGGCGGCGCTGCCGTACAGTCGCTGGAAGATGCCATACGGCAGCAGTGAGCTACGTTTTTTCGACGAATCGCCGTTCCCGCTCTTGCCAGACGAGACTGTCGACGAGCCATCGCCCATGCCGCTGCTGACGGCTTCAGAGGCGCTCACTCTGGAAGCACTCGCACCGCATGACGTTGTGGATCCCGTTACGGGTGCGACAGTGCACCGTGCCGCTCATGAATACTTTCTTTTCAAGGGACCTGGCCTCTACACCCCACGACTGGACGAGCGCATCGTGAACAAGGTGACCGGTGTGTACGTCTCCCCACCGCAGGTGTGCTACCTCTCGGCCAAGTACGACTTCGTGGACGATGACGGTGTGACCCGCGTGGCTGGAGAGCAGTGGATTGTGCGGGCGCACGGCATCTTCTTCGCCCACCCCGCCGTGACGCTGCAGATGCGTGACGCGTACGTGCTGACCAGCTTCGAGGCACTGACGTTCGTCTCCTACAAAGCCTTCTACGATGAGGAGTTGCAGGTTGCCCGCGAGGCACAGAAGCCGTACCTCATCTCGTACGCGGACACCAAGGATGGAATGTACCTCCCACGACCGCATGAGACGTTTCGGGGCCGGCGGAGACAGGTGCACCTCAGCGCCACGCAGTACTGCGTCGTGATCAACCCCATCGGCGCCGATGGGACAGCGAGGCTGCAGCAAGCCGAGGTTCGCGTGGGGAAGCAGAGCTTCATGCTGCAGCCCGGCGAGCACTGCACGAAACCTCTCACCGCGCTGGTGCTGAGCGAGGACGAGGCGCTGCTGCATGTCGCACTCCAGACGTACACGGAGGCGGATGGTACCGTGCGAGAGGGCGGCTCGCGTTGGCTCGTCCACGGGCCGCGGCAGTACATCCCGCCAGTATACGCGCGGGTGGTGGAGCGGCGGCGCATCATCAAGATCGACGAAAACTGCGGCGTCTACGTGCGCAACATCCATACAGGCCAGGTGCGCTCGGTCTTCGGCAAGCCGTTCATGCTGGGCGCCGACGAGCAGCTGTGGGAGCGCCCCATCGGTACGTACGTGCGCCGCCTTCTGGCCGAGCCGCGGCAGTCGCTGCGGGTAACGGACATGTCCGCCAAGGAGAGGGCGGAGGCCTCGTTGGAGGGAGGGTGGGCGGCCATGCGGGTGGAGAGGGACATGCAACCGTCGAGCACCGCCGCTGTTGAGGTGGCCGGGGGCGGCTGCTACAGCGCTAGCAGCAGTGGAGAGAGCCTCGACTCTGGCGACGATTTCATGGACAGGGACGAGTGCGCGGACGAGCTGCAGCTGCTTGACGCCGCCACCCGCAACGCGCACCCGCCGCGCCTCTCGCGCCACATTAGTCGCTATCACGTCATTACCGCCAACGTGGAGCACAACACGTTGGTGCGCCTCTACGACACGAGCACCGGCCTCAGCCGCGTTGTGGCCGGCCCCGCCACGGTGTTCCTGAAGCCGCACGAGCACTTCACCCCACTCTCCCTCTCCGGCGGACGTCCGAAGGAACCGCACCAGATCCACTCGCTAAGCCTCTACCTTGGGCCGGACTACATGGCCGACATCATCGAAGTCGAGACCCTCGATCACGCCCGTCTACGGCTTCACCTCGCCTACAACTGGGAGTTTGGCTCCGTGGCCTCGAACGGCAAGGCAGACGAGGTGGACGCAGAGCTGGCCTTTACCATCCCGGACTTCGTTGGGGAGGCGTGCAAGGCACTGGCGAGTCGTGTGCGGTCGGCGATAGCGGGGCAGACCTTCGAGTTCTTCCACTGCAACTCGTCGACGCTCATTCGCCAGGCGATCTTCACGCCGGCTGAGGACGGCTCCATCGTCTCCCACGGCGACTCGCTCTGCTTCACCGCAAACGGTCTCTACATTACGACGGTGGATGTGCAGAGCGTGGAGCCGGTGAACATCAAGACGCGGACCGCGCTGGCGAAGAGCGTGCAGCTCGCGGTGGAAATAATCACCAAGGCGCAGGAGAGCGACGCCTCTCACCAAGCGGCGCTCCTCGAGCAGAAGGCAAAAGGTGCGTTGGACCTGCAGGTGATGCATGACCGCGCCAAGGCAGAGCAGCAACGCACAGAGCTGCTGCGCGTGATGGGCGAGAACACGGCGCTGGAGCAGGCCGGCGCCAGTCGTGCGCAGGCGCTGGCCGAGAGCGCCGCGCGCCTGGCAGAGGTGCAGGGAGAGGTAGACGCCACCCCGGTTCGTTGTGCCGCCCACTCCGTCGGCATGGACACAGAGCTGGAGGTGTTGCGCAAGCGGGCGGAGCTGGACCTCGCACACCGCCAGTCCATGGACAACCTCGCCATCGACAAGATCCGCAAGCTGTCTGGCATCGAAGCGACAAAGTACGAGAAGATCATGGCCTCACTCGGGAAGGAGACGCTCATCGCGATCTCGAACGCGGGGCCGGAGCTGAAGGCGAAGCTCCTGGGCGAGCTGGGCCTGCAGGGCTTCGTCGTCACGGACGGCAAGACGCCCATCAACATACTGAGCTTGGCAGACAAGATGGCTGCCGGGCCATCGGCCACCACCCCGTCCCCAGCAGCGCCTGGAGCGGCGCGAGTGTCGTGATAGCACGCGGGCACTTGTGCAACAGAAAAGCGCGGCCGAGGTGGGGGGAGGGCAACGGCACGGCGGTGAGGGCGTTCTTTCCCTCGCTCTTGATTACGTCCGCATCGGACATCTCCGTGTGCGCTGGCGACACACCGCTGCAGGGGGGGGGGCTGCCTCGCGCCTCCCCCCTCCCCCTTTCCTTGCGCAACTCGCCAGTGGTGCGCCGTCACCAATTCTGCTTCGCTGCACTTTCGTGTGTCCCACGGCGCATGCGCTCGCATCCTTCGGCTTCGACGCTCTCCAACTATGGCATGTCTGTCAGGTGTATTGCTCATCCTCTATCCCAACCGCAACCCGCTGCAGCACCGCCTCCCGCCCGCCTCTCCGCCTCGTGCGTCTCTCTGCCTCGCCTGTCGTAGAACTCAGCGGCTAAAGTAGTAATGTTGCGTCACCCGTGAGGCATGCCACGTGCTGCGCACACCTCACATATATACACATGAGCACACCAGCTCTGACCACCTCGCCCCTCTCTCTCTGCGATGTGTGCACATGTCAGTCGGTGGCACAAACGGCAGCGCGAGAGGGAGACGAACGATGGTGGGTTGATTGGCCGGTCAGGCAGCCGGGTTCGCACGGAGCGCAGCCAAACCTGCACCCACATCGGCGCTGCTGATTCGTCTCACCCACCCACCCACCGTCCTCACGCCCTCCCTCATGCTTCACTCGATCTCGCCTTCTCACTTACCCGCCCCACCCCAACGCGCAAACATACGCCGCAGCAACACGAGCGCATCTGTTTCTGTCGCCTGCTCGCGTCACGAGAAATGCTGCATGAGGTTAACATCGGCACGTCCGACATCGTCCGCGGAGGCCATGACGACGACGAGGCAACCACGCAGCAGCAGCAGCCCGCACTTTCGGTGGTGGAGGAACATATACAGCGCATACGGCTCGAGCTGTGTGGGCAGCGCCACCCACCCAGTGGGTACGCGTCAGGCATTGCAATTCCCTCCACCGCCGCCGGGCTGGCTCGCGTCGCGGTACTGGCCGATCTGCTAGACCAGGTGCGCTATTGGGCCATCGAAGAGGCATCCACCTTTAAGGACGAGCCGAGTCGTCTCGCAGAGACGGAGGCTCCTGAAGCGGTGGTCGCATGTCTGTGCAGCAGGCGATCGCAGCTCGTGGCCCAGGCACTGCGTGTGGTGCAGCCCATGCTGCGACACCGCCAAACCGCATACGAAACACGCCGTGTGATGGTAGAGGTCTGGGCGTACCGGGAGCGGGTCAACTCGATGGTGCCACTGCCGGAAGGCTTCGACCCACTGCTTGCCATGCTGGCGGAGGTCTTGGAGCAGCACAAGGGCGTGTTGCCAGTGCTTGTCGAGGCGCTTTCCACCGCGACCGCAGCGCTCCTGCAGGACGGAACAGCGTGCGTGAGTAGCGACAACGACAACGAGGATAATTTGGACGGCGGCGTGTCGCTGCGCCGTCGCATTGCACCTCTGGTTGTCGCCCTTCATGAGACTACCCTAGTGTACCAGATGGAGTCCGCCATGCGGCGTCACCCAGACGCGGTGCCGCTGCAGGTGGAGGGCGTATCCTTCTGTGCCACTCTGGTGGACCTTCCCTGGCCATTCGAGGCGGAGGTGGATGGCGAAGAAGATACTCCCACATCCCTCGCTGACATTGTCGCCCACAGCGACGGCGTGCTTGATGTGCTGCAGGGCGCTCTTCGCCGCCACCGTCAGAACTTGCGCATTGCTCGCGGTGTGCTGCACGTGTGGCGTGTGTGCTCGCAGCACCCAGCAAACCGTGTACCGCTTCTTCAGCATGGCGCATACGCCGGCGCACTGCACCAGCTACGTGAGGTGGGGCCGTACACGGTGGGTGTGTGGCGGGAGATCGCAGAGACCGTCGGCTACTTTATCCCACTGCTGGATGCCCTTCAGCGCCGCACATTAGCCCTGACGCTGCGCGAGTTGCTACTGCGCCGCCCGCAGCTTGAGATGCTGGAGCTCATTTTGGCGCTGCTGCTGTCGCTGCTCATGGTTGTGGACAGTGGACACCATGGCGGTGGTGGCAAGAGTGGCAGCGCGTTCAACATGTACGCCATGTACCCTCAGCCGCCCGCAGCAGCGCCGTCACCCAGCGACACCGAAATTGCTGGTGAGCCGCACCACCGTGGGACGAAGGCCGTACTGCGTCTCAGCCAGCTTCAGTGGCATCCCATGCGCGACCTCTACCCACACAGCGGCGCATCGGTCGCAGAAGAGGATACGTGGCACTTCCTCCTAGAGCGTTGCGCGATCCCGCAGCTGGTGAGTGGGCTGCTCGAATACTTCGGCCACTGTGAGGCGGTAGACGAGGAGGATGCATCCGACGTGGACCGTGTGTGCCGCTTAGCCGAGGCGGTCCTCGGCTTCTTCTGAAGTCCCTCTCCTTCCTCTTTCCCTTCCACCGTGCCAGGTGCCCCAAATCAACCACAGGCGCCTGGAGAGAGGTGAGGCGGCGCGGCTGTGGCCGCGTCATGTACAGGTGGTCACTCGCGGTCACTCACGCACTCGTACAGAGGAGCCCATTACCGAGACCTGAAGCACGCCTCCTACGGGTGCAGCGATGAAGGCACACACACACAGAGAGAGAAGGCACCTACGTACGTGCCATCGTACGACGGCGCCGCAGCGATGGGGAGGACGCGCGCCCACGTGTCTTCATTCTTCCGTCGGATTATGTTTGTTGCTTAGGCGCCTCAGCTCGCCCCCCCCCTCCCAGCCGGCATGCCCGCACACGCAGCACCTCACTCCCCCTTTTCTCTGCCACATGCTCTACCAACAACGTCACAGCGCACACACGTGAGACACCGCCACTCCACTCGCTACCAGCGTCGCCACTCTGCTCTCACCGCCCTTCTTTCCGCTCACGCAGCGCTTGACTGGCACAACCGCACAGGGAAACTATGAGCGTGCTGTCGGAGGCGCAGCGCACTTGTGCGTCTCTCCAGTTCCTACTGCTGGACCAGGACTCGGACGGCTTCATCGGCAGCCACGAGCTGGGGACCTACCTGCGTGCCATCGGGCTCTACCCGGCGCAGAGCGACATAGCAAGCTACATCGCCCTTGTCGACCCGGAGGAGCAAGGACGTGTATCCCAGGAGAGCGCGCTGGCGCTGTACGAGAAGCTCTACCCACAACGCACCACCCCCGAGGAGCTCTACGCGGCACTCAAGGTTTTGGACGACGACGCAGACGGCTACCTTACCACGACGCAGCTGCGGCACATCCTTGTCAACCTCGGCGCTCGCATCTCGCAGGAGGATGCGGAAGAGATACTGCGCGACGTGGAGAAGGACAGAGAGGGCATGATTATGGTAGACGACATCATCCAACTGCTGATGCCCACCGAGGGCGAGGAGTGCCTGTGAGAGAGAAGCGAGGCGCGGAGATCCTCCACGCCACGTGCGCACGTCCTTACGTGTGCCGGCGTGGAGGATCTCCCTCTCTCTTACGTGTGGTCTTGAGCCGCCCTTTTCCCCACCGCCCCCGCAGCTCCCTTTCGCTGCTTGGATGTACAAGAGTGCTTTCCAGGCAATCTCGCTGTCTGCCGCTCGACGGCAGGCGGCCAACACACACATGCAAACACATGCGTCATCGGCCGCTTCTCTCTCCTCCCCTTCGCCATTTTCTCACGTGCGTGCGAGAGGAGCTTCACCTGGATGCTTCGTGGATGGCAAGGGCGACGCTCTACGCCCTATCGCCCCGATGCATCTGTCGGGGGTGTGGGGTGTGGAGAGAGGAGGGGGGCTATTCTCCACCCCCTCTCCTGCTGTGCGTGTTGCCGTCCCCCCCCCCTCCTCCCCTCAAAGCCGTCCCTGTCACCAGCCACACCCTCCCTGCCTCTCCCCACCCTTCTTCTCCCCTTCCTCCCCCCCCCACACACATACGTGCGCACCAGCTCGGTGTACGAAGCCGTCACAGCAGGGAGGGTGAGAAACAGCAGTGCCAAACTCGAAACGTGTACATCATGACGCGCGTGCAGTTGTTCATTGACAACGGGGGCTACAGCGTCAAGGCTCTCTATCTTCCCGCCTCGGCCAACACCAGCAGCAGGTCGGCAGTGACACATGCCTCAGCACTCACAAGCAGCTCCACACATGGGGAGGTGGCAGCGACGGCCACTACTCTCGCGCCTGCACCCAAGGTGCTTGTCGTGCCGAACTGTGTAGGGGCTGCTGTGTACGCTGGCACAGGTATCATGGGGGACCAGCTTGATCACTTGCCGCACTACCACGGACTCATGGTGCGCCGACCAGTGGACCGCGGCTTCGTCGTGGATGGTGGCCTGCAGGCGCGTGTGTGGGAGCACGTGCTCCAGCACTTCTCCATCGAGTCGGAGGAGGAAGTGGATGTGTGGCTGACGGTGCCGTTTGCCGCCCCGAAGGCGGTGGCGCAGCTGCTCTGGCTACTGTGCACACGCAGTTTTCGCTTCGGCTCCGTGACAGTCGTGAGCAGCAGTTTTATGAGTCTCATCGCCTACAACTTTGCGAGGGGCGCATCAGCCCCCTCCAGCGCTGCCCGCAAGCGTCCCCGTAGCACTGTCGACACCGATGCGCAAGAGTTGTTCGGCTGCTCTGGGAGCAGCGCCACCGGCGGCGGCATGGCCGTCATGGTGGATGTTGGCTTCTCCGCTACCACCGTCATTCCTTACGTGAACTACATCCCTGTGCACAGCTCCGTTGTGCGCCTCGACGTGGGTGGCAAGGTGCTCACTAACCGACTGAAGGAGTACATCAGCTTCTCGCAGATGAACGTGATGGAGGACACGTGGCTCATCAACCACGTCAAGGAGCAGTGCTGTGTCGTGGCACGGCACCCACGGCGCAGTCTCCAGCGCTATGCTGCGCTGTGGAAGGGCAGAACCCGGGATGATGTGGAGGCGGCTGTGGGTACAGTGTCGACGCAGCGGAGAGAAGGCGGCGGCGGCGACGGGCAATCGCCCCGATGCCAGAGGCCCGGCGCGCCAGCGGTGGGCGTTTTGACCTCACCAGATGTGCCGATCCGCTACTACCTACCCACGATACCCGCTCTCCTCCCCCTCGGTGTGCCAGAGGCGGAGCTGCCGTCGCGCCTGCCAAAGACGAGTGGCGTGGATGCCGCGGCGCTGCAGCACCTCCTTCTATGTCAGGAGCGCTTCCTGATTCCGGAGTTGCTCTTCACGCCGGCCGATGTCGGCATCAACCAGCAAGGTGTGGCCCAGGCCATCACAGAGGGGATCTTCCAGCGAGGACTCCTCCAGCACCTGACGAAGTTGCTCCGGCCACTGCTGCTCCACAACGTGTGCGTGTACGGCGGTACAGCCTCTCAGCCAAACTTCCGCGATCGCCTGGAGGCCGAGGTGGCAGCGGTGGCCCCGCAGCCCCCGGCTTGCGACACAGATTTGGACTGGAAGGATAGCAAGCGCAGTACCACAAGCAGCAGCAGCAGCAGCCGGCACGGTGCCGCGGAAGCCGGGTCGGATCGTGCCACATGCCTCTCCGCCACCCCGGCGCTGCCGGAGTTTCTCTTGAAGGCCGGTGGCGCCTCCACAGACCTCTCCCTGCAGCCACTGCTCGGTGCGTGGTGCCTCTTGACGGCGACGGCTAGCGACGTAGCCGATATCGCTGCAACGGCAGATAGTGGAAGCAACGGCGGCGCGTCGCAGCGAGAGCTACTTCGACTTCGCGCTTTGGTGCATCAGCGGTCAGGGATCGAGTTGCAGCGCCCACCAGCCGGCCGAGTGACGGTGGAGACGTTCCAGCACGCGCTCGAGCGCATGTTGTGATGAGAGACGGGGATGGGGGAGCACGTGCGGCCCACGGTGAAGGCTCTACCGTCTCTGTGCTGAGCGAAACCAGAGGTACGTCCTGCAGCACCAGGGCGGCATCCGCTGCTCCCTGCTCCCTTCCTCCCCCCCCATTCCTATCGCTCCATCTGGTGTGTCTGTGTGTGTCGCTGGCATTACCCTTGACAAGGTTCGCGCGGCTTGAGCCGCTGTAGGAAGTGCCAGTGATGGCTCCTGCATCCTCTGCACGTCCTCCCGGACCTCTTCCCTCCCAACACCACCACCGCCACCGACTCTGTCCTGATTGCGGCATCATACGCGCGGGTGACCCTCAAGCGGTCGTCTTACAGGACTGTTGAAAGGCACAAGGAGACGGCAGTGGAGTAGACCGGGCACGCCCGTGCTCGGCCACGAACTCGCGCCCCTCTCGAGCACCGCATCCCTCACATTGAAGTCCACACGTACACGCACCTCCCACAGCCATGCAAAGATGGGGGAGAACAGGAGGGAAAAGACCATCTCCTCCTCCCCGTCCACCAGGCCGCCTCCGTCAGGCCTCCCACATGTCTCCCTCTCACCATCCCTCACCGTCTCCCCGCTCACCCCACCCGCCCCACACATACACGCACGCGCTTCGACCAGTAACCCACACGTCCTTGCCACCCCACAACCACCATCAACCCTTCACCGCGCCACCCCTATCCTCTCCTCTCCCACTCATACCCCCCCCTCCCCCTCCCCACTACCCTCCACTCCGTCACAATGGCCACCCGCGTGAACAACCTCCTGAGCCACATCGCTATCCGCGACTCGGATAGCGAGGAGATGCGCTACATCAAGCAGCGCCTCGCGCTCGCCTCCCTGGCCACCCAGTTCACCATGTCCCCGGAGAAGATGAAGCAGCTCACCATGTACATGATCCACGAGATGGTGGAGGGTCTTGAAGGCCGCCCGAGCACCGTGCGCATGCTGCCGTCCTTTGTGTACACGTCCGACCCGGCCAAGGCCACCGGTGTGTACTACGCGCTCGACCTCGGCGGCACGAACTTCCGCGTGCTGCGTGTGAGCCTGCGCGGCGGCAAGGTGGACGACCGCACCGACTCGAAGTTCGTCATCCCGAAGAGTGCCCTGGTTGGCGATGCCACGGACCTGTTCGACTTCATTGCGCAGAGCGTGAAAAAGATGATGTCGGAGAACGCCCCCGAAGACCTGGAGAAGCGCGTGCCGCTGGGGTTCACCTTCTCCTTCCCGGTGGACCAGAAGGCCGTCAACAAGGGCCTGCTGATCAAGTGGACAAAGGGCTTCTCGACGAAGAACGTGGAGGGCAGCGATGTGGTAGAGCTGCTGCAGGCGTCGCTGCGCCGCGTGCGCGTCAACGTGAACGTCGTGGCGCTCTGCAACGACACCGTCGGCACGCTGGTAGCCCGCTACTTCGTGGACACGGACGTGCAGGTGGGCGTCATCATCGGCACCGGCTCCAACGCCTGCTACTTCGAGCGCGCCTCGGCCGTCACGAAAGACCCCGCCGTGTCTGCCCGCGGCAACGCCGTCACGCCGATCAACATGGAGTGCGGTAACTTCGACTCCAAATACAAGTACGCGCTGCCCATCACCGTGTACGATGACGAGATGGACGCGATCACCCCCAACCGCGAGAACCAGCGCCAAGAGAAGCTCGTCTCCGGCATGTACCTGGGTGAGATCTCTCGCCGTTTGATCGTGCACCTGGCTCACCTCGGCTGCCTGCCCCGCGGGCTGGTGGATGGCCTGTGCAAGCCGTGGGCGTTCGAGAGTAAGCACATGGGTATGGTCGCCGCCGATCAGATGCCCGGCCTGCAGTTCACCCGAGAGCTCATCAAGCG